>NW_017305843.1:1823305-1832998 GCF_001594115.1 Trachymyrmex septentrionalis | reverse complement strand
TAAAAGAGTTGTATGTGATCAATTAGGATTACTAAATGAATGTATATGATAGTATAAGAAACTTATATAATTTGTTCATGAATCTCACTAATCTTTAATGGACCTTTTAGGAATCTGGAATGAATCGTATATCTATATCGCAATGAAAAAATCTTGCCTTAGCTTTATAAAAAACTTTTAAAAAATAGTCTCTTTACAGGATCATCTAAGAATATGGTATTAATTACATATGATTCTGAAGTAAAAGATCATTTATCAGTCTTAAGAGACATAGTTACGAAATAATTTATCTTTCAAGTTGGTGCAAAAATCTGGCATGAATCGTATACAACGATTTACATCGCAATAAAAAGATTTTAATTGCCAATTTAGCCTAATAAAATATTCTTAAGAAATAATTTTTTTACATCGCTCCAAAGTAATAAAGATATCGATCATCTCAGAAAATTATTGAAAAAAAAAAAAAAAAATAAATTGGATTAAATATATAAAATAAAAAAAATTTTTTTTAATTAAAAAATTTGTTAGAATACTAACAAATAAAATGACTGAATAAAAGATCGAAACATATTACTCACTGTCTCAGTAAATTACAATTTCGCTATATAACTAACATAGGCTTTTTATGATCTTTTCTCAAAAAGTTTGATTTAATCGAGAAGCCATTATTCAATTTGTGTAAAAAGAATTTATAGCCAAAATAAATTTTTTTAAATCCCATTCAACTCCTTGCTTGATCCATTCCATTTTACGAGCAATAAATCACACAAAATTTCAATAGTATTCTTGTAATATTTTCATAATGACACTCTAATTATATTCTTGCAAGATTCACGTTACATGCGCGCAAAATTTGCATAACCTGCGCGCAAGATTCAAGTAACGTGCGTTCACACCTTGATGGAAAAGCGGAAGTCAATCGGAACTCGCAGTAGTAGTAGACTGCTTGTCTGCTTCTGTCTTTCCGCGAGTTCTGATTGGCTTCTGCTTTTCCGCTTTCCGTTTTTCCGAATCATGTAACATGTTTATAATTCATGTGTGTAAGAACATTAGTGTAAGATTCATGCAAGATTCTGGATTTATAGTATCATGGATATCGTATGCGATATATTCTTATACAATCTTGTATATTTCTGTCCGAAATTCGTATGTAAAAATTTTCTTAGATTTCACAAGAATTTTTCTTGTAATTATTCTTATATAGAATTTGTAGAACAGCGTTCTTATTCATATACTTTTTTAAATTTTTCAATACAACATACACATACACTTTCTCCTTATTTTCTTCAATTTGAACTTGGTTTGACAAATAAATTTCATCAGAAGAAGGAACAGAGAAGATCAGAGTAGAGAATCAAAGCTCTTTCTATGTCTGTCATACTTTGATTGTTTTCTTTCGTCACTGCTGATACCTCTGTTAAGATGCCTTTGTCAATGTTGAAATCCGCTATCCATTTTCGAAGGGTTGCAGGAAATTGTTTTATTTTCCTCAGATATCTATAAGCTTTTAAGTTTACGCTTTTTAATGAAATTGCAGCCTCAATATTCTCCTTAGTCCAACGGATCTTCTGCGTCGGATTTAAAAATAATTTTATTTGTTCTGGCGTAAAAAACAAAGTTAACTTGTCCTGTATTTTCTGCATTAATTGCTTCTTGTACAGTTTATCTTTTAAAGCTTGTTGACGTTTATGGATTGTTTCCGTTTCCAGATGTAAAGCTTTCGTTTCTGGAAGTAAGGTTGCATTTCTGTGTTGTAATTTCTGCATTTCCTGAGAGATATCTGCCTCAGCATAAAAGAGAAGGAGAAATATATTATTATACATAAAAAATAATTATTGTGTAAATAAATATTATGTAAATAAATATGTATATTTATGTAAATAAAAAATAATTAAGAAACAAGTGAAATACAATTACAAAATATACCAATGTCAAGAACCACTGAAGTGTTCAGCGCAGCTTGAGTTATACAGCTCAATGTGAAGGTCGATGTAGCACAATCTATACCTGGATTAAACGAGCAACAGCCAACGGGCTGTACAACATCTACTTCTGAAAATATATTATAAAAATTATCGTTTGAAATTCTTTATGTTATAATAATTACTTCAAATTGGTTAAAAATGAACTATATGTATACCTAAATCGTTATCCATGGGAATTTTGTTGTCCTCTACAGCTAACAATGGAACCGCATCACGTCGAAGTTTTACTCGTACGTTACCAGATTTTCCAACGAAATCTCGTAACCACGATTTATCTTCAAATTGTGAAGGATGAAAATGTTTTGAACAGATACGAGCTACATAAATTAATAATAAACAAATATGATAACTTGATGATTTGCAAAGCAATATAAAAAGTTTGATAACGACCAATAACAAGCAAAAGAGATGTTAGAATAGAAATAATTTAATTATAGTCAATACATAAAAATAATTCCGCAAACGTTTCTATTAAGAAGTAATTTTACAAATTGATGTTAATTTTAAATCTACATTATTTATAATGCAGACTGAAACTACTGAAAAGCAGTCTTTCGATCATCGATTAATCTATATTCTTCTGTTCTATGTATTTGCGATTGTTTTCAAGGTTTTCGATGCTTAATGTTCGTTTGATTTAGATTTTGTCGTATGTGTACGATCACCTTGTTATGGTTAATAAAATATACATTCTGATCTCTACAGTAAAACCTGTGTAAATCACTAAAATAATTCAACAGTTTCAACTCACAGAGTCTTCATCACTACGGTATAAATACAATTAAATTAAATTAAATATTAACGTCTACAGCCTAATATGTTAAAATGAGGTAACATTATAAAAATATTATTCGTCCTTTTCAAGATTATTACAATCAAAATAGTTATATTGTCACACCATGTTCAGAAGAATATACGAGTATAATAGTTCAGAATCAAAGTCATTCAACCTAAATCTTGGTTTGATAGCGAGAATCGTATTAGTCCTTTGTGTATAATATGAGTCAAGATATAAAATTGTTCTGAATCAAATTAATTCATCAATTATGGAAGTGTTATCAAAAAACTATTATAAGAAATAAAATATTGATTGAACTTACGTAACATAGTGTAGTTAATAAAAATAAACCAGCAATAATAATAATCAATAATAAATTAAATATTTGATAATCGTAAATTATCGTAAATTGAAATATATTATATAATTGAAAATCTTATATATAATTGAAAATATATGATAATATATAAGTGAAAATCGTATATCGAAAATCAAAAAAATCGTAAATCAAAAATCGTAATCGTATAATCATAAATTATCGATAATCGTATATTTGATAATCGTATCTGTAAGAGTAGTAATAGCTCAAATATGACTGATAAGGGAAGTTTCACAACTGTCCGGAACCGATTTGATTCTCCATGAAATGTTGTAAAACACAAAAAACTAAGAGACACGTATTTTTTATTTTTTTATACGTGCGCTAACTTATGTTTAAGAAGTGAAACACTTCCCCTTTGAAAAAAAAACCGATATTTTTCTTTCAGTCTTTATCTATCAGCTGTGAGCTATTAATAAGATATCATCGACATATCTGAAATATAATAATAGATCTACTGTGCTCAAGACATTTTTCTCTAAATCTTGCATGACAATCTATATCGACTATGATTAATGACAAAGGGGAGTCCCAAAGATCTGTTTATAAATTTATTAAAAGTAAAATAGGTAGATAAAAGAACAAATTTAATTGCAAATAGAAATTCTTTTAGTAATCTAGTGGAACACTTAATGAGCTCCCACTTTTTTTCAATACCAACCATAGTCAGATCCAAAGGAATGTTAGTAAAAAAAGATGTAACATCAAATGAAATAAGCACATCATTCTCACCCACATCTGAAAATTTATTAGCTAATTCAAAACTATTGTTTACAAAACCCTTCGTCTTAAGAATGCTTGCTGAGATTTTTTTTTTAAATCAATAATACTTTTAATAAATCAATTTAATAAAACAAATCAACAAGAATAAATTAAAAGGGGCAGATCTATCTATCTACACCTCTTCGAACCTAAGGAGGTTCTTAGCCTCACAATTAAACGTCTGGTTTGTTCATAATGTTTATGTTTACAATAATTATTTTTACTTTTTAAATATTAAACGATTTATCTGGCTTGTAGCCCTTCTAATTTATTATTGTTGTTGATTTTATTCGTATTGAGCCATATTATTATTAATTTATATTTTAATAAGTCAATTTCAATTACATTTTATTAATTACAATATTGTGTGTTAACTACAAATAAATCATACTGACGAATATACGTACCAAATTTAGAGTTAACATCTTCTTTGCATACAATTTTCCATCTTTCAATCATTTCCGTTTCCTTCGGAAATGATAAATAACTGATTTTTTGTCCTTTCGTATTCCACGAATTATTTTTACAATTTCGTACTGCACACGACGGCATCGTAACAATTAAATAAATAAAGATGAAATTACATGCAAGCGTCGAATATCGGGCATCTGCGCAGAAGATTATTGCATAAAAGTTTGAATTTCCAGACTTCTGGGCATCTGCATAGCTTCTTGACTGTAAAATTATGAGAGGTTATGTTCTGATCATGGAGTATAAAGAATAGGAAGCCGAACCAGGCTTTGAAAAGTGTGGTCAAAATCAGGATTCTGAATTAGTATTAGTGGTGCTCAGTAGGCAGCGTTCGAATCGCGAAACTCCTCTCATATACGCTTACGCAACACAATCAAATACACATAACCTAAAAATAAAGACGTTATTCTCTGACATCGTGATCTAATAGTAACAGGAAAACGTAAATTGTCATTAAAACTGAAGAACGGAGGACATACCAATTTTACATGAAAAATGGAGCATTCTTCATGTAAAATTGGTATGTCCTACCATGCAAACTGCGAGAAGTATCGTTAAAAGTTCCTTCAGTAAAAGAAAGACATAAGATTCAAGAATGAAAGGACACCATTGTCGGGTGTCGGATACTGGCCGGAAACAGCACAACTTGACAGAGTAAGGGCTGCGTTCAGATTCCCCGGGTACATCCAGAAAGCGTTCAGATTTCTTTATTGGGCGCTTAGGTGAAACGTTCAGATTTCTACTCTATCCAACCGAAAGGATGGAAAAATTATCCGGTTCCTTGAGCCGGGTGGTATAAGTGGTAGTGACGCATTAAAAACTTCCTGTGCTATTCCAGCATGTTTGACGTGCATCTATATGAAAATTTAAATTTCAGACTATGCCTGTATGTAAACAGTACAAACAGTATAAGCCATAAAGGTGCAGCGACAATAGAAGGAATAAAGAATTAGGAATAAGGAATAAGGCTTTCAACCTATCATATATTGGATACACTGGAATACACGGTTTCTGATAGATTAGATTCTTTATTCCTGTCCTTTATTTTACGGAAAGGAAGGAAATAAAGGACTTTGATTGGTTAATTTTCTTATGCCTCATGTGTTAATCAATATGCAAAAATCTGTGCTCCCTGCTTTACTCCGTGTTACGCCGTGTGTATATTTTTATATGTACATACTATGGCGTTAAGCCCATGGTACATACAAAAACGTAAGGCCAGTAGCGAATCCAATCTCATCAGCCTTCTACAATAAAGCCGGGAGCACATAGAAATACGTAAGGCCGTAAGACGTAATTAGTAAAGAAATCGTAAGATTGGATGCTGGTCTTTCGATTTCTACTGTGATTGGGCAATTCGCTTACTGATAACGTCTTACGTGTATTATTCATTTAGTGAAATGTTGTGTGAAAAATCTCGAGAGATTGGTCTAATTTTTGTGAAAAAGTGAAAAAGTGAACAAAAAGTAACAGAAAATCGAGCAAAAAGGATTATTTTTATTTATTGTACTATATTTTAAACTTATTTTTTGGATATATATGTATATAAATTTCTTTTATATCAGCTTTCTCATAACATTTTTATAGATATATAATTACATAATATTTCTTTGTACAAATATACATTTTTAATTTAATATTTTTCCCAATTTTTCTATATTTTTTCTTTATTTTTCAATATATTTATAATTTATTTTTATTAATTTTCATAAAGTTTAAAATATGTTCCTACAATAGCACTTACTCACTTCAACGAATTCGTTGGATTGCGATGCGAATAAATCTAGTGAGTTTTACGAGGAATTTTGACAGAGTAAAAAAAGGATGAAAAGAGAGTTTAGGTGGCAACACTAGGTAACTTACTTATTTCACTCATGCGCACTTCATTTTGACCAACGCTAATATCAAAGGTAGTACCAACAGAAAGTTGGTACTAGCGCTCCTGTATATACTGTGCTAATGGCTTATGTAGAATGCGTGTATTGTTTACGTGTTACGATCTGACGTTTTTTTATGTGGGCTTTATCGTACATTAGACAAGAATGACATAATACCTGAAGAGCACCCAGGTAGGAATCTGAACACGCCTTTAGAGAGCGCACGAATAAAAAAAAAAACAGACGTATTAAAAGTTGAAAACTGCAATTTACAAAATAGAATTCAATCAATTGGAAGAAAACTAATTAAAATAATAATTAATTAAAAGATTAAAATTATATTTATCTGATTAATCCAAATTTGAAGATACGCGCCGTTATCACTTGTGAAGTCTGCCATCGGAAGTGGCAGATCACGTCATCTGGTTGAATTTGCCGCAAACCGCAAGCAATTCGACTAATTTGGACGGTCAACTTCCGCCGTGGCCGATTTACGCAACAGACAGGTAATCAGTCTGCCCGTATAAGCGTTTTTCGTGCGAGATTTTCAGCGAGGAAAAATGTTGCGCGTCGTAGCGACACGCGTGGCCTCAGCAGCGCGCACCGCAATTATGCCGCAGATCTCTGTCGTCGGCACGCAGTGCACCAGAACTGCCCATGGTGGTCCCAAGGAGACCGATGAGGAATTCGATCAACGATATGTGAATTTTTTCAACCGCAATGATATCGATCACTGGGAGATCCGAAAAGCCATGAATGATCTGGCCGGTAAGCTCGCGTTAATTGCCTCTATTGACAAATGATCTAAATCTTGGACTATTGAAGCACGACACCTCATATTGATGGTGGTTCTTTTACTGTCGGATACGAGAAGTAGCGAAGTAAAACGCGGCTATTCTTTTCAGTTACACTTTATTTTATTGTGTTTGCCTAAACATAGTGTTCTGGTACATACCACTGAATATCTCTTTAGTCACAGTTTCTATATTAAAGTCTTATTAAAAACTTCTATTATAAAACTTATATTAAAAAGTAAGTAGGAAGATATCTTGTTCGGTCTCTCTCTCTCTCTCTCTCTCTCTCTCTCTCTCTGAGCTAGATCTTAATACTTAATAATATTTTAGTATTTAGTGAATTTATATACAGAATTGAATGTGTGTATAAATTCATACTGAAATATTAAGTATTAATGTCTAGCTCCAGAGATCAAATAAGATATTTTCCTACTTATTGTTAGTTGTATCATTTATATATCAGTCTAATATCATCGATTATCTTCATATCATTGATTATCTTATGTCATTGCTTATATTCAAGTCCTTTAAACTTCTTAAAATTTACTTGGAAGTTATACTTAAGGAACAACTTTTCCATGCATATATTTACCTTTCTGAGATTCATATTGCTATGAGTGTTTTATTTATAATCGTTAATTCAAAAGAAAATTGATTTTCTCTTGAATTATCATTTAAACGATAAAATTTAACGATTTACATTGAAAAATTGGAAACTGATGATATTCTATTATAAAACAGAAAAAAGAAGTTATTTACTTTTATCATGCAAGTATTTTTTTAATCGGGTAGTCGCAAAGATTATCTCTATTTTATATTAACTTATTATAAATGCATATCCATGTGTCAATTGTAAAATAAATTCATTTTGTTTTGTTTAGGTATGGATCTTGTGCCAGAACCAAAAATCATATGCGCAGCATTGAGAGCTTGCCGAAGATTAAATGACTTTGCTCTCGCCGTAAGGTTCTTAGAGTCTATAAAAGATAAAGGTGGCCCACATGCCGCTCAAATCTATCCTTACATTCTTCAAGAAATCAGACCCACCTTGGACGAGCTAGGTATCAATACGCCTGAGGAGTTAGGATATGATAAGCCAGAATTGGCCTATCGATCAGTGTATGAAATGTAATGGACTAAAAATATACTGTATAAATTCTAGTATTTATATATTCGTAACTGCTGTCTCAGATGCAAACATTAAGAATAATTTGTCAGTTAAATTGAATTAGACATGTATTTGCATTCCCAGCAGCATTGTTAAATAAATAACCACAATTGTAATTAATGTCTGTTAATAAAAAATTTAGCTTAATATTCTGTCAGAATTTTGAGATTTAATTTTAAAGATATATGAAGACTGTCGAATTAATCTTTTTCCTTTTGTGTTTCATGTCCATAATGTGAACAATTGAAATATATACAGTAATAGTATATAGCACAATTGTATTAATTACTTTTAATTTCGCATAATTGCAATAGATGTATGGAGGTTTTTAAAATTAAAAACTACACGTGACAACTTATTTACACATTATATGATGGAGAGATTGGGAGATATACATCAGCAGTCATATACACATATGTCTATAATTATCTAAAGTCGTAATACATATTTTTTTCTTGCTTTTCAAATGACATCCAACTTAATTTATGCTCAGTACGTGCTTTGTTACAAACAACGGAGGGAAAATATAATATGTTTATCTTACACATGAGTACCGATATATTACATCATTAATGCAGTTTTGCCCTGATATTAAAAAAAAAACGCAACAATTATTATCTAGTCATTATGATACGCTTTAAATAGTATTTACCACTAATTTCAACTACTTTTCTCTATAATGTTATAAAAATCTCTTTAGTATTATTACACATGATTTCAAGGGCAATTTGTTGTTTCAATATTACGATCTTTGGAGTTAAGTATTGCTTTGCAATACGTATAACATGCTATGCATTATCCAATTTACAATTGAATAATAACTACAACTGAATGATATCATTTTAATCATTCTACATGTAACGTAGATATGTAATATAATATGTAATGTAGATACATACAAAAAAAAAAGAGAATAGAAGTGTACAGTTAAAAAAGTAGTCATTTCCGATAAAGATAATCCTACAATTTGTCACCGCAACATTGAAACAAGATTGCACGCAAAAAATACACTTCTCGTTACTTTAAATATATTATATAAAAATGGGAGCGATGATTTTAAATACCACGACACAGTTCAACTATTTAGTGTAAAATAGAATCGATTACTTTTGATTACCTTCAAGTGAAATGAAGGATAGTATATATGTATGTATGTGTGTTGTGAATCCTGGTTTTTACAATCGCATACTCTCCTCTTTCGAAAATTAATTTACATACATTATAATTCTATAATTTTCGAAAGAAACACATAAAAATAATCTTTTATACAAATATAATTAGATTTTTTCCTCGTTGGTGAAAATCAAATAACGGCTCGTTATTGATTATGCTAATCGAAGCAAATACATAGTGCAATATAATTCTGGTAAAATATGATTATGGACACACGCCTTTTGTTGGTGCGTATTAAAACTGCAAACTGTATAGTCTGTATATTATTATGCTTTCTTAGTTATGAAAAAACATATATCTTACATT
>NW_017305843.1:1814258-1823205 GCF_001594115.1 Trachymyrmex septentrionalis | reverse complement strand
GCCTGTTCTTGGCATTTTTTGACTATTTAGAAAAAATTCCAAGTGGTCAAGAAACGCTTATGAGAAACGCCCATGTCTGTATTGTTATATATACTGTTACATAGTGATAAGAAAGTCATCTTGATAATTTTTTTACGATTCGATTAGACTGAACTTCGAACTCAAATGTTTAACTAGGCAATTTATTTGACTTTATATAAGCCTTGTTTATTAATTATTTAGTATAGGGGACTACCACCTAAATAACCTTAATCTTGACATGTTTTCAAGATCATGACTCGGAATGACCTTAGATAAATTTTTATCATTGCTTGTTGTTCTTAAAAAAGTTACTAACAAAGAAAGTTTATCAATAAAACCTAACTTTTAGATACGACTGCGCTCCGACACAAATTCCCTACTTTAACAGTGTAATATATTTTCTTATATAATTTCTCATATAATTTTTCTTATATGATCTTGCCTCATCGATTTCGACAATAATTCCTTTTCTGCCAATTTAATTTTGATTGTTTGTTAACCATTGATTCATGAGCTGAAAAGCCAGATTATTGTAATTAATATTTATTAAAATAAAGAATTTTTAAATAAGTATATAAGTTTTTTTTGTTTCAAAGATACAAATATTTCATTTCAAAAACACAAATTTCCTGCTTTACAAACAATTGACATTGTTCTCCATTTATATAATTTTACCAAGCTATTAAATTACATGAATTACCTCTCTGCAAAAGTTAGTCCAGTCAATTGTGATGATATATTTGATTATTTTTCTAGGAATATAGGTCTATTTTACAAACAAATTCTTTGCGTTAAAACCACATTTTTTTTAATAAACTTTTTTTGTTGACGACTTGTTAATGAACAATGGGCGACGACTAAAATTTGTTCAAGATCACTAACCTTGACAACATATGTCATTAGGAGTCAGAGAGTAGTCCCTTATACTAAATAATTACTCCTTGCTTTTGTCCATAAAAATAAATTTTTTTATAGAAAGTCAATTAGAAATATAATTAAAAAATTTTAGTTTTTCTTGTTTTTACTTTTAGGGATCTGTAGGTAAGCTTTGTGTGCCTTCATTAAATTTAAAAAAAGATCATCCTGTGCCGTTAACAAAACTAAATGAATTATTTCTGCTGTCATTGTGGAAGTAATCGAGCTTCATGATAGATTAATTTATGAAATTAAGTATAAACGTTTTCATATAAATTGTTTCCGTAGAAAATATTAACAAATTAATAAAAGAATAAGTCTTTGGTGTGTATTCCCATGTATCAACCTGGCTATAAGACTAGAAAATATGTGCTTAACTCACGCAATACTGGAAAATACACACAAATATCGGTGATTTACGATTTTCCAGTAAACAGTGCGATAGATAATTATCTTCGAAAACAGACGCATTCACCTGATACGACAATAGACCTCTTTGAAAATTAATACTACATCCGAAAAATTGGATTGCAAGTGAATACTCTCAAGCGTCTATGATGTATCTTGAGTACAAATATGACTAATCTTAATTCAATCAATTTCACACTCATTCATTCTTATTTTCAAATATAACCGCTGTTCAATGACGCAATCAGCAAGATACGTTACACAGAACAGTGACTCAAAGAGAAAAAAAAAACACAACACCAATCGTTACTAATTCTTTCGTACATTTATCCTTTCCGTATATCACCATGATACACTGATAGCATGTACAGGTAGTACGGAGTGATTCTTTTAGATTAACTAGATTACACTTAACGTGTTTATTCTGGACTAGACACAGTTTGTTGTTGTTGACTGTCCTCATCCTTAACCTCGGCCTGCATGGTTTTTGTCAGAACGTTGGCATCCTTTAACGATATTACTTGAAGAACCTGATGTTCTCCGGCGGCATTTATCATCGTCATGGGATGACCTTGTATAGTAACAGCCTCGATGGTGGTATCTCCATTTCCTGATTCGACTTTGGGTACTTGAACCATTGGCGTTACCACCTGCATCGTACCATCGCTCTGTATATTGGCCACCATAGTTTGATACATACTGGCAGACACTGGCACTGTGATCACTCCTGAGACTGATACAGGATATCCTGAAACAAACGTATAATAAGCATCCCACGATCGATTCATAACGAGCCAATTGCATCTGTATTGCAAACTAGAAGATGATAAAAGAAAATGGTAAACAAATATCTCAGATAAATTATACTCACAATGCGACAACGTCAAGAAGCTGTTTGCAAAGCGCTAAAACCGAACCAATACGGTCTGTGCACGATAAAAAGTGGTGTTGTTCTCACTACGCATTCTTCATTCGACAATTTTAATTTCTATCATAACAATCAATAACTACTAGTTTATGATACAAAAGAATATCCATTGGATTACTAATCCTTAATTTAACGCGTCTTTTATTTTTTCATAACTGGCATAACACGGTCTGTCAAATCACTGTAATTATTCACAAACGAAAAAAACATCAAAACAAAATTACTCATATGTTACAGAGTGCAAGGTAAGTAGAGGATATCGGTTTCTGAAGGATAAAGGAAAACAAAAGGAATGAAACAGAGATCTGCGAGACCGCTGTGTGCCAGTTGAAATCTGATAAAAGCAAAATCGCATAAATATCGAACAATTTAAAGACGCAGAAATAGTACCATTTAATTAATTAAAGGATGCACTCAGAAAGAACAAATATACTTGTTATGACCCAATAATTCTTTGGTACGCCTCTTTAACTTAACGTAAAATCGATATACAATATCTATCTAAGAAAATTAAGGCGTTTATGAGGGATAGCGAGTGTTTAAGCCGTTTGCAGAAATAAAAATTTTATATCACACAATTCACATGACACTTTCAAAAAACATATAATAAATGTTAGCACTAATATGTTACTTATTTCAAGCAGCTTAAACACAGGCTGCTAACACATAATGTATAAAAAATAATGGTACGTCAACAAAAAATACTCTATGTACAGCAAGTTTATTTCTCTTCGTTTAATTAAAGTCAGTAAACCAATCTTCAATAAAGTAAATATAATCGTTACAACAGTTTCTTCCGTCATCGTAATTGCGATAGCGGATTGCTTTAGCAATTGAGTTAAAAATTTTAAGAATCCAATGGTGATATATTCCCTTTGCAGTCATTTGTACGTACATTTTTCATTTGTTGTAAAAGTTTCTAGACTGCAATAAACCTTACATATAGATATAATAGAATACATAATAATATTTTATACACAAATATGTGTCACGTCCATGTAATCGCTGAAGTAGTATCTACATGCATATTATATTATAAATAAATGCTGTTCTCTTACTTAAAATTTTTCAAAAGTAAAATAACAAATAGTAATGTATGAACATGTATAAATATGTACTTTATACAATTTATACACATTTCGTGCAAATATTTGCAATTAATACTTTTACACGATTCTCCGTGTTATACATTACATGTAAGCGCACCATGGATTCTCAAAGAACAAAGTTTCAAATTAAGCTGTGCATAGCTCCATTTATATAAAATTACTCTAGATCTCTCTATATATATACAATACGAGGCAAATACATTAACTAATCCAGATCCTACTTCGTAATACAAAGTAGTATAAACACATAGAGATATGATTCTTGATTGGAGCATAGCAGACAGCATGCAAAAAAAGATCCGGGACCAATAAAAAACGAGTCACTGTTCAAGTAGTTCCTGGCCGGCGACAGTGCAGAGCCTATAAAAAACTGTTTTACCGTGTCCGTCTTCCCCAGTAAGGATGATCTGGCCATCTTGACCTAACGTCGCTTCTGTGACAGTATTCAAATCGACGGCCACACTAGCACCTTCTGTGCTACCGGCTACTTCCGCTAGTGCCTGAACATCTCCTTGACTCGTATGGATCTAAATGCAATCGAAAATGATGTTATTGTACATGACTTGTATTATACAATATAATATTGGATACATTTAACAATTTTCCTTTTCTATTTTTTTTTCAAAAATATTAAGACTTATCACGTCTAGTATTATCTGTAGTATAGGTTCGACAATTTATTATTATTATAATCTGATATTTTGTTAATATCTATTGCGTTAATTTCTATTTTATTATATATTCTTTAAAATTCTAAAAATGATCTAAAAGTATAAAAAACGTAACATTTCTATTATAAATATTAATCTTTATATGATATTTATAACTCTTTGTTTATACATATACTTCTGTCTTGTATTGATTTTACATCTACATATGTATTGACCTTTAATATTTCTGTATATATTTTTTTTGTATGCGTATGCATAGAATGATCGAATTCATGTGTCACTGTACATCGATTTAATTGTATTAATACACAGTATATTTAATATATATTTTATACGTGTATGTATATTGTAAAATAAATATTGTATTATATCGGATATCATATCGATTTCATTACGTGCCATTTTATAAAAAACGTTTATATTTTCTAAAAGTTTTTAAAAAAAGATCTGCAAAGATTTTTTATTTTATTAAATATTTGTATTAAAAAAAAAAAACTTACAGTAGCAACTCCTTGAACTTGAGCTGTTGTACCATCCGGTAATGTAATAATCGGTGTGCTAGGATCCACCTGTATGATAGAAACTGTTCCATCTGGATTGGTTATTGTCTGCAATACAGTTGTTGGATATTGGGCTGTCATCTGTTAAACAATTATAAGTCAGAGATAAGTAAGCTGTGTACACCTCATATCATGGCTGCATCTCAAAACTCCATGGACTGTCATTTTATGAAAATCTTAGGAAAACTAAAACAATAAAAAAAAAATAAATACCAAAAGAAAAGATAATCATAAAAAAAATAATTACGATTTTTTAATTCCAAATTTTCAAATATTGTCTCAAATTCTTGATAAAGTATTTTTGTTATGACTGTATAGTATGTTACTTTGTGCTTAAAAATGACAGTGAATAATGCTCTTAAATGCAGCTTTGAATCGAGGAACATTATTATAATATGAGTTCTCTAACTAGAATTTTAATTTTTAAATGTAAATGACTTTAATTTTTTTATAAATGTTCCATTACTAAATACAAATTATACAAATTAATATATTTTGATATATTTTAATATATATTCAATTCTAAAATCTAATATATGGTATAATAAAAAAAAAATTTAACTCAAATAAGGGAAACCAAACACATCAGTAGAAATACGATTTTGTAAAGAATATTTCAGATTATAATTTTAGATTCTTTTTTTTCTATATGATGCGGACTGTAAAAATAAATGAAAATCGGGCTTCTAAATATTGGAAAGTTTGAAAGAGAAAGGAAAATTGTTAATATTTTTCTAAGTATCAAAATAAAAAAAATTGTTTAGTAAATAGGGATCTAAAATTCATATTGTTTCATGTCATCCTGGATCTGTTTAAAAAATTCTATTTTTTTTTTATAAACTCCATCCACTCCCACCTGAGTGGCAGTGGCAAGAGCTGTGGGAGACGCGGCAATGATTTGTGCTGGCGAAGAGTTTCCCTTAGATGAATCCGCGCTGTTGAGACGAACAACTCCCACCGTCTGTTGCTGTTGCGACTGTCCTCCTCCATTTTGTGTCTGGCTCGATGATGGATGCGACGAAGAATGGGGCGTCGCTTGTTGTATTAAAGTATTAGACTTTTCGTCATCTTCGCTAAACGCCGGTAGAAGATCTTCTCTTCCGTGATATTTGTAACAATTTATTACGATTTGCCGTAACGCATGAGTCCAGGAGATCTGTAATGGATTGCACTGTCCCAATTCATACGTTTAACATCTAATTAATAAATTCTTGGAATAGATTATTCGATCAAGTATTTCGATTAAGTATTCATTATATCTTTTATCAAATACACAGAATAGTAAAAGATAATTTATTTCTTGTACATATATATATATTTCCAAAAATTTAATTTTTTTTCTCTGTATTTTATATTTTTAATATTTTAAAATAATAATGTTGTATAATAATGAAATAAATGTATGATTATTTAAAGATATTTTGGTATTGGAACAGAATAAAACAATAAAGAAAAAATTAAAAATTAAAAATTAAAAATATTCTTATCGAATTTACGTACTTTTTGTTTTTCGTCTTCCGTTCGCGCATCCATTCGGACATTAGCCCAAGGTAATTCCTTGGGCCACCAAGGAGGTCGCGTACTATCTCTTCCCCAGCCAGGTTTACCTCTGCCTGTAGAATACTTTAACATCAATGGGATGAACGCTCTAAGTTGCGCTTGTGTCATCTTCTCGACCGGAGTTGGTATACCGTCGATTATAAGCGGTGGTAATTCGAATAATGACGGATCATCCTGCACGGGCGGCGGCGCTTGTTGTGCAAGTGCGTTCTCCAGCTCCTCCATGATAACGGTCCTTAGATTTTTAACTACGTCCTCTAAGGGTTTTGCCCCAAAGACTTTGTAACTACTATTTGGTTTGCCTGGCGTAGCCACTAATACTACCGCTTGTTGTCCAACTCGGGTAGCAAATTCGTCAATAGTTTGCTGTAAACAGTTCGATAATGATATTGTAAAATTCTAAAATATGCCACTGTGCTAGAATAAATATATACGTAGAAATACAAGAATGCAAGTAATAATGAAAATATGATATTAATAAATTATAAGAGAATTTAAATCAAAAGAATATAAAAAATACTTGTAGGAACCAATACTATAATACCATGGATATACACATGTCAATCACATATATCAGTATGTGTATATCATGTCTATATACATGTATATTTACATTACAGTCAAAGTGTTAACTTGGTAAATATGTACACTTACTGTAATCTGTTGTAGTCAATGTATACATTTACTAAAGTTAGCACTCTGACTGTGACATATACATAAATTTATTCTCATATGACAATGTAAATATGTTTTGATCTTCCATTTGACTTATTCTTATAATATAATACTAAAAATTGTATAAAATATGAAGCATAATAATCAAATTTGATAAGAACTGTCATACAGAATTGAGTACTAAAAATAAACATAAGACACAGATAGTTTGCACGGTTCTTACTAAATTTGATTACTGCACTTCCTTCATATTTTATGTGACTTTTACTGTATTGTTTATATTTTTATTATATTTGAATTTTAAATATACTGAGGAACCAAATTGTGGATCGAAATGTTTCTGTAATTGTAATACGAGAATAACTTTATATATACACATGCATGCCCTTCCAGTGTTGGCTTTATAGATATTTTAAATATTCTTTTGATTTATATTCTTCAAAGCCTAAATTATTCACGTAGGAGTTTCACTTACTCTAAGCTTTCTTAAAAGCCTGTTTTGTTGTCTCTTTCTGATACTGGGATTAGTTTCAAAACTGTGAGGTCGTTTTCGCTTCTTGGCTGACACAATGGCAGCTGCAGCAGCGACGCCTACAGGTCCTAAAGATTTTTTAATGCAAAAGAAATATTTCAATTGTTTCATTATATTTCTTGATATGCCAATATAAAGAATCAAAATAAACAAAATTTTATAAATATTTTCAAATTCTCATTAATATAAATATTTATTCAAAATTTACAAAAAAAAAGAAAAAAGTGAAAAAACTCTCGATACTGAAATAAAAATTAAAAACAAAATAAGCTGATGAGAGTGCAGCGCAATATTTAATGCGCTAATTAATAGTATAACGCGTCCTATATTTATTGTTATTTTTGTATGTATTTTGTTTATTTATTATTATTTTCACGTTTTTTTACATTGCTGTGTGAATAACTTTTATACAAGTTAAACAAATTTCGAGCTTATAATTAGACTTACTTTAAATTAATACAATTAACATAAGAATGTAAATACTATATAATAATCTAAATACAATTAATAAAATAATATAAAATTACAAACGTTTCGGGCTTACAAAGCCTTCAGTGTATAAAGCAAAAATAGATTATTAAATTAATGAATCAATTAGAATATCACATATAATGAAATATATAAAAAAACCTATCAGTGGTAATGTATCAATTGATATAAAATTCAAATGTCAAAATGTGTTAAGACAGTTACATAAAATAAGAAGAATGAAATACTTCGATCAAAAGTAGACATGATGTCCAATAAAAATAATTTTGTCCAAATTCCTCGGTTGAAAACGGGGGTTATTAGTTAGCATTTTATCTTTGATATTCGATTAATACCCGTTTCTACCAATGTAGTTAATTTTAATCTCGGTTTAACTTTAAGAATTAGAAAAAGATAAAGAATTGAGCCAAGATTGAAGTTAATCTGCATTGGTAGAAACGGGCATAAGTCAGTTATAATTTTATTATTTGACACTTATTCTCACTATATCACTGTAGACTTTTACATTTATATCAAAGTTTTCTTTGTTCACACATTCTTGAACTTTTCAAATAAATTATGTTTTGGTTATCAAATCAATTCGATTTATAATAAAATCTGTATTGCAAATTTAAATAAATCAGAGGCTATATATTTGCCTCGTCTTTAGTTTTCTTTATATTATTTTCTAACCACAGTGAAGAATTCTATCTTTGAAATTGGTAATTGATTAATGATCTATCTTCTATTCAAAAGTGAAATTATATAGTATTAATTTTTATTTTCGATGAAGATGATTCCAGGCGTAACTGAAACGTCCGATGGATTTAATTATGTTAACTAAAATGTGTTGTGCACATTACCAATTTGCGTACAATAGAAAAAACTAATAATAAGTACCGCGCCGCATTCTCATTATCCTATTTTGCTTTTCATTTTTTTTTATTTATATTTGATTTATTTATATAGCAAAAAATTTTATGATATTGGCATACCAAAAATGTAATTGTACTTCCAATACATACAAAACAAAGATGCGTAGCAATATGAAAGCAATAATGAAAATGAAATGTGATTAAAATCAAAATTTATTCAAGAAG
>NW_017305843.1:1809293-1814158 GCF_001594115.1 Trachymyrmex septentrionalis | reverse complement strand
AATATTAGACTATATTCATTGTTAAAAATTGAGAAATTTTTTACCTATTTAAATTATTTTATTTTTCTAACTAGAAAAAATATAAATGTCATTTTTATAATATTCTGATTTTTCCATTATTACAATAAATAAATCTTCTAAATTTGAATAAGAAAGCGTAATTCAAGGCAATATTCTGATTTTTAACTTTCATGATAAAGTCTTGTATTAATTATAAATACAATCCGTTGTGATTCAACACTAATAACATAAAACAAGTAAACACACAAACACGACAAAATGCACAATAACAAAGAGTCAAATTATCAATGATAAATAAATCATAAACAAACATATTCATTAGTAAAGCAAAAAAATATATACTATCAAAAATATATATATTATCATGCTAGCCTTATAGTAAAAATTATATTTTTTTATTTAAAAAGCTTCCATAAATATTATCGCAAAATAATTTTGCAAATAATAACATTCAAATACAAATTATATATGTATATACACACACACATATATATATATATATATATATATATACATATATGCTATATATATATATATGTATATATATATTTATAAAATTTATTAAAACACTTTTTCAAAAACGGTGTTATTTTACGTTAATTTACCTCATTATTCTATGCGTAACATTACAAAATAAGATTTTTAAAAAATAAAATATCTTCGAATATTTCATATTTAAAAGATGTCATTAAAACGTTTCATAAACCATTTAATTCTTGGCCAGTTTATTTTTTCCACAGAATATATAAAAAACTAATTTATAAAAAAAAAACACAATTATTTTTTATTAATATCTACTATATGATGTATTATTTAATGTATATGATAAATACAATTGTATATATGTATTTCAATTTAATTATACTAAACTATAATAAATTCAGATTGATAAATAATGAAAATTATCTTTAATAATAGAAATATACAAAGATTGCAAATATATAATATAATTTTAATAAATCATTTTATATTATATGTAGCATAAAAAATATATAAAATATATATATTTTTTTATATAGCTATATTTATAAATATACCTATATATGTTTATTTATGTAAAGCATCAAATTCTCTTACTTGAAATTTAGTGTTCTTGCAGGAAGTTTAGCCATAATGCTAAATAACACTCTTGCAGAAAGATAATGCATCCTGCATATTTTGGTTGTCCATAAATAAAGGTGGTTAGGTAATAAACAAAAATGAAAAAGCGAAAAAAAATGGGAAATCACCATTAATGTTTTTGATTTGCCAACCTGCTGCGGCTAGTTGAGCTGTAACATCGTCATCCATTGCAGCTGTAAGTAGGTCTCCTTCCTCATAGGTTTCTGATCCGCTACTAGGATCATCATCGTCGTCATCTGAAAGCCTGCGCATCGTGCTAGTCTCCGCATCTTGCATGGACACCATCTTTACCGGTTTGTTAACCGTTTTGGTATCTTGAATATTGTAATCACACTGTAGAAAGTTGTGATGTCGTCGATTTGGCAGTTTCAATTTCTTCTTCACATCACCTTAGCCTGAAATGACAAAGTACCTTTACTTGAAAGTTCTTTAATGAGGTTCCTGTATAGTGTACAATCGTCATTAAAATAATTCAGAAATACTAGACATGTAAAAGACGAATCTAGACACTCGAGAGATTCATTGACCCGTACTATTATATTATTCTTAACATTTTCCGCATATTTACATCGCTTGCCGAAAACTGGGGAGCAAAAAAAAAAGGCGAAAAGCACGTGTTTCCTTTCCAGAGGAAGGGGAAAGGAAAAAAAAACGCAGAGGTAAATTAGGATATATACATTTCGCACGATTGACGAGCTGCGAGCTGTGAGCTGCGAACGGCGGCGTGTACCAGCAGGCGACGGATGGAAGACTTCCACATGGAAGACTTCCGCGTCTCGCACATATATTTCTCCTGATGGACGAGTTAGCGTACGAATACCCACGCAGATATAAAGGAGTGCGGCGGAAGGCGACGACGGCGACGGTGAGGGCGACGATAGAGGTGGTGGTGGCCGCTGCCGCCACCGCCGCCGCTGCCGCTGCGTCTCTCGTCCATCTCGCAGCATCGTTGCTGATCATTGCAGAATTGGGCAAAGTTGACAAACGAAACGGACAGCAGGCGACAACAACAAGACAACGCGGTGATAAAGAACGCGCGCGTAAAGTAATGATGAGAGAGAAAGTGAGAGAGAGAGAGAGAGAGAAAGAGAGAGAGAGACGGAGGAGAAAGAAAGAGAGGGAGACCGCGGGGATATGCGCGTTTATTCGGGCCGATACTTTGGGGGGGCAATGAAAATGCGCAGGGCACACGCAAAAGAGAGGCTACACCTCCGGGTAGCCGGGTAGCGGAGCAGCTCACGACGACTGCTCGGTAACGCGGAGCCGATGGAGCAGGCCCAGTGAAAATCGCGAGTTGCGTACGCACCTTGGTGTGTTCCCGCGGAGTGGATTCAAGGGAGGGCTTAGGACTCTTTGCGTCTGCGGGGAGGCGACCTGGCGACCGCCTCGGCTACGCTCTCGCACCACGCCCCGCGCACGCGGTCGCGCCCGCGCTTATCATCACCGTCACCGTGGCCGGTCCTGCGCCGGCGAACGCGAGGCCACTTGCCGACTTGCCTTTACCTCAGGACGCGTGACGCGCGACGACGACAACGGTAGCCGCCATGGCCGGTATTCGGCGGCGGGCGTATCGATCGGCACCGAGCGGGCCTCCATCACCACCACCACAACAAAACGCGGACACGGTACCGGCCATCTTGGGCGAGTCTGCGCGATGCAGGCCCACCCGAGCAGACGATGCGAAATTGCATGGATTTCGCGAACGGCGAGGACGTCGCGCGCGCCCGATCCCGATCGCCGATCGTCCGCGTGCCAACTTTCCAAGCCTACCGTGCCAGCACTCACCGTTTCCCCGTTGAAATCCACCGAACGACAGCAGCGATCCGGGAGAACGCCAACGCCATGTACATATATACAAGCTTGGTATAGCGCGATTGGCGGGAATCGCTCGGGCACGCGTCATGGCGGACTGCGTACCTACGCCGCCATTGGTCCGAGGGACACGTGACTGTCCTGTTCCGTTCGCGGCGCGGCGCGGCGCGGCGTAATGTAATGTCGCTTGTCGGACGACCATAACCTACCTGTTCTCACATAAAGCATTGGCATTCCTTTTCTCGCCTACGACACCTTTCTCTCGCGACCTTCCTGGGATCTCTGGCTAGTTGGCTACATCCGGCGTCGCCCGTCTCATTCCTCGACGATCGTCCGATTGTTCCCGACGTTTGAAAATATACCTTGCAAATGTCAGCGCCACGTTCGTTCACGTACGCACTATTCTTTATCTACCTAATATATTTTTTCACCTCACGTTGAAAAGGGATTTTGCAACTTTGACTATTTGCCGTGCAAGTGCACCTAATTTTAAGCTATAAGCTAAGAACTTTGACCTAAACTCTGATTTATCAATAATTTATCAGGTGAAAATCTGTACTTATGTTAAACAGCAGAATTATTTTTTTATTAACAATAAATAAAATTGGAGCACATTGTAAATTGGTGCTTTCCAGTAAGCGTAATACAGTGATCATAACATCTTTGTTTAACATTGCTAAATAACAAGTTATAGTTTTTTATCTTAAAAAGTAATTAATTACTTTTTAAGACTGTTACAAGTTTAATTCTAAACAGTTATATATACAGTTACTGTAGGAAGTAACGAGTAGTTATTTTTTCTGTTAATCTTTGTAATTATTTGCATTTCTATTTTAAATACAGGAATCTTTTTTTGATATTACTAAATTATTTTACAAATCTTAAAAGAAAGATATATACTAGTGTATGCAAATCAACTTGAGAAAGTAAAGGCCAAGAAACGAGCTAAAGAAATAGTACAAGATGTTTAAATTAATAAATATTAATAATAAGGATTTATTGTATGTCAGAAAATTGAAATGATATGTCTCAACACAGAGTCTTCATTTATAAATTTTTCTTATTATATATTAAGTATTCGGTCATATATTATATTTGTTATAACAAATTAATATATACACTTGGAACCAAAGTTATAGAATTAATGTTGAAATATATCCTCATATTAAAAGACCTTTAGCTTAATTCTTAATATAGACATTTACAATGTACGATGATTAATCGAGGATAATCAAATACAAGAAATAGTCACAAATTTGTTCACTGAGCATTCACTTTATTTTGATCAGCCAATATGTTGACGAATAAGTTTAACATATTTAAAAAGTATTACTTCATTACAGTTATAGTTACGAAACAAAAATGTAACTACTTAAATGTTCGAAAGTATTACCTTACCGAAAATTGTGGTTTTTTTCAGTAATTAGCAAAACTAATTATAAAAAGATATATACATTGTTTTATAAGGAGAGCTTATTCTTGTGGAAAAATACTCGACAATTACATATATTTTCTTATATAATTTACATTGTAATAAAGAATAATTCATGATTTATACTTACATATTCTTTGCTTTAATTAATTAAAAACACAAATTTGCTTGTATAATTTAAATTATACATACTCTTTGTTTTAATTAATTTAAATTATTGCAGAATCAATAAATTCCGCCTTAAAACATTGTCTTTTTATAACTAATTTTATTAATTACCAAATAAAAAATCATGACTTTTAGTAGATAATACTTCTGGACATTTACTGGGTCTTTGCTAATTTTCGTAAAATTTCCATTTTTAATATATTATATTCATCAATTTAATAAAGCGATAAATTTGGGTAATAACTGTGAATGTATTATATTTAAACAACATAAAATTGATATTTAAAATTTTAAACATATGCAGTACAAT
>NW_017305843.1:1797956-1809193 GCF_001594115.1 Trachymyrmex septentrionalis | reverse complement strand
ACTAACTATAATTAAATTATTTATTAATAAGTTAAATTAGGTTTCCAATCCTGCAAATAAGTAATATTTATTTAACTGAAAAATGTATTTAAAATTTATATAGAAATATTATTAAGCAAAATCTAGTTTAGATCGTATTTGATGCTTCTTCCTTGTATTATTATTTTATTTAATATGTTTCTTTGACATTGTATCTAACGTAATGCAAAGTTGCATACATTCGATAATAAATATTTCTTGGAGTTTATGTAGAAATTTGCTAAATATGTTACTGCTTTCATTCTGCAAATAAGCGTACTATTTGTTAAGAACATATTACATATATCTTTTTAATAAAATGAAAAAATGAAAAGATTTTCCTGTATTGTATTTAATGTATTTGAAAGTAAAACAGTTTGGCGACAATTTAGAACTTAAAACAAAAATTATTTCATTAAAACTCTAAAATTATATTGTTAAATATAAAAATTTACATATATTATTAAACTGTTTTATATATATACAACATTTATTTTTATGCAGAAAGCATAAATTTTCGATTTCAATCACTTTTTGTAGAGATTATACATCTGATATATTCTTAACTTTCCACAATGTTCTTGGCTTTCTATATTGTTTTACTTTTAATCCTTATTGCGTGTAATGTATGAAATATCCTTTGTTATTAAAATTAAATAATCTTTGTTATTAAAATTGTTTAAAAAATATATTATCAATAATTTTGTAAATAACTAAATTAAAATTTTTTACTACATTTATATAAATTAAAAGTTCTTTCGAGATTAGACCTATATCATTTTTTAAATGTTTTATATTCAAGTATTAAAAGTTATTTGGATCATTTTAAAATTGATATTCTGTTCACAATTCATAATATAAAACTACATTTATTTATCTATATTCTAAGATGTACAGAAAAAGATAGTATAAGAGAAAGAAGTCCATCACAGGCATACTACTACAATGCTGAATTATTTCATAATTATGCTTTCTAAAACCATTACAGAAAATATATTTTGTTCCTATTTTGTTTTTACAATTGTTACATCTACAGTATAAAAGTAGTATTAACTAAATACAATAATATTGTAAAATGATATAAAGCAGCTCTTTACATATCACATCTGAGGCAGAATAAATTGGAAACTATGAATTTTACATCACATTAGTTACCAATCGAGATTTGTATCTAAATCTTGTGAAAGCTTTAATGCTTTTCTTTTCACAAATAAAAACAAGAATACACTACAAATTTCTTTGAACCATTTTAATATCACGAGATTCTTTCTCTACGAACGCATCTAGACCTTTGTTTCTCCGTACAATTCAGGATATATATGTAAACACAATCTGCCGTAAATTCCATCTAGTGATTTTAGAATAACGTCGCTTTCTAAAGGATTCAGTTGGTACGAATAATAATAACGTTGAAGATATTCCATTAATCTCTAAGCCCATGGCTTGCTTTTGTGACAAAACTTTCCGTACCAGCCAGCTTCACAGAGGCATGTGTCGTTTGATTGACAGGTTCCATGTTTACACGGCTTGCTACATGTTGAACGTTGTGACGTTGCATGTGTGGTTGCAATTTCGCAGTGATTGCCTTTATATTCGTTTGAACATCTGCAGATATTAGTGCCCTTGCATTTTCCTCCATTGAGACAAGGAATAACGCATTTGGCTAAAAAGAGAAAAAATTATTTAACATAATAAAAATTTTCTAAATTTTATACGATTTTAAAATGTTCTTTGAGACCCATTGTTTGTACTCACAAAATTCGCAACGCAAGCCAAAATAGCCTTTTGGACAATCACAGATATCCTTTTGAATACACTTTCCTCCGTTCAAACATTTTTCTGTGCAGATACCTGTGCAGAAATTTGACATAGTTAGTCTTCATAAGTAGTGATAGAAACCTAACTTTTTGAAATTTTATACAGAAAAATGTTGCGTGTCAGAGGAGTGAATATACGACTGGCCAGCACATTAGCTGCCAGGAATTCGTCTGGAAAAGTACTCGATTCCGTAATAAGAGTCGATCATGCCGGCGAATTGGGAGCTGACAGAATATACGCCGGACAAATGGCCATACTAGGTATAGTTGCCTGACTTCATAATGTATGGTTGTAGATATAGAATTCTAATGGTTTTCTGCGAAACCGCAGGCAGAACGACGGTCGGACCGACTATACAGCACATGTGGGATCAAGAGAAGCGACATCGCGCCAAATTCGAGGAATTGATTCGCAAGTACCGAGTCAGACCCACCGTCCTCACCCCGCTGTGGAATATCGCCGGGTTCGCTTTGGGTGCCAGTACTGCTCTCATGGGCAAGAAAGCAGCGATGGCGTGCACTGTGGCAGTGGAGACTGTGATCGTCGAGCATTACAACGATCAATTACGTATGTTGATGGAGAATGGCGACAATGTGGACAAAGAAATACTCGAAACCATCAAGAAATTCCGAGATGAAGAGCAGGAGCATCATGATACGGGCATAGATCACGGCGCCGAGCAAGCACCATTTTACCAAGCTCTAACAAATGTGATCAAATGCGGCTGTAAAACCGCTATTTCGATTTCCAAAGTGATATGAACGCATTTGCAAGTGTTCGAAATTAAACGTTAAAGATGTAAAAAAAATTGTTACTTGTAAATAGTGTTGTAATTTATTTAATAATAGTAAATTATACTTTGAATTTATACATAAAGAATTGACTCAATAATATTCGAGATATCCCGAATTTAATAGAGCATTTTTTAATCACTAATTTTTTTATAAATTGCAATATTATGAAGTAATTAAAAAATGCAATTAAGTAAAAATAAATAAAAACACTATCATGTAATCACTTTTCAAGTGAACCTTCATGAATTATGTAACATATGTACTAATTAAAATCGATTTGTATAAACAATATATGTATAAAGAAGAAAATTCCAAAAATGAGATCCACTCGAAAGAAAAAAAAATTTTTATTTTCTAATTAAATTTTTAATTATATTTGATTAAAATATGTATATAAAAAAATAAAGTTTACCATTAGTTTATTTTTTCACAAAATCTTTCAATAGATACAATTGAAACATTTGTTCCATTTTGTAACATTTCAATATATCTTTTGCATAGACATTTGTATCTAAAACTAGCTGAACTAGTTTTACGTCTTTCCATTTTTTGATCTGATATCAAATGTTTTCCCGATAATGGTATTTAACTTTCTATGAAGATAGAAATCTGAAGGTATGCGAGATTAGGGAAATAGACGTGCGTTTTTAAATGTAAAGAAACTACTTGTCAATTTTATTCACAAAAATGGGATAATGCAGGGTTTTATACGATTTAAAATATTCAAACTTTGCGACAAACACTATTCATCGAAAATCTGTTGTAATGCTCATTCATACTTTTGTATGACAATGCAGCTCTACACAGCTATAGGAAAACGAATACTATAGGAAAACTTTTATATCTATTGAAAAAATAAGAAATTCTAGAGCACGTACTTTATTCTCTGACTTCGTACCCTCGCTTTTTCACCTTTTTGGAAAGCTGAAAAAATATTCGAGAAATATTGTGTTTAGAGGATCAAGAAGTGAAACATAAAACTGACTCGGCAACTTGAATACAAATTTCTATGCAAAAATTTTCTTAAAATTAGACGTAATACATGCTTGAACAAACGCTCGAATCTATTGGGAGATATAAAAAAATAAGTTAATACTAAATTTAAAATTTACTTTGTCACACATATTTCGAAAATTAAAATAAAATTTAAAAAATTTGTTATCTCTTTTAAGTGAACTCTACTTTTTTCCGTCATATATTTATGTAATTTATTATACCTCCTTCGCAGTAAGGACCCTGATATCCTGGCGGGCATGAACATATGCCTGGCGCCGTACAGTTACCGCCATTCATACAATTCGGATAACAAAGCGCTGTTTTACAATTAGGACCTAGATAACCATCTGGGCAAGGACCAGGGTTAGGCTCTGCAAAAATAAAATCCAGTTAAAAAATGGAATATTATCGTGATGTCTGTAAATACATTACACACATACACAAACATGAACACACATTTAATAATTATCTTTGTACGATTAAAAACGAGAAATATTTTGGTAACAGAACCGAACACGATCTCGCAGTTCAGTAGAATATCGTTTGGGAAAACATTCTAATTAATTTCGAGAAAGAGCGGCACGCTCACTCGTGCCTGGCGTCCAACTAGCGGTTACTCCAATAAGATATTTCTCTAACGCAATCTCATGTAGATTTAATCGTACATTCCTTTTCAAAAACTTTAGGATTAACTATGAAATTGAATACAATATATTATATTTTTATTTTATGTTATTAAAAAGAGAATATGTTTTAGTCTATGTAATGTAACATTTTTTAAATATTTAATAAATATATATATTTTCAGTAAAAAGATCGTTTAAAAGAACAGAACTGCTAAAATGAAACTTAATAGTGTATAAATTCATAAAAAAATATAACGATAATTAATATTAAGAATAATATACAATAACTGTAATCTATATCAATTTTGTTAATTTTGTCAATTTTTATAAATCTGTAATATTTTTTTCTCATTTTTATGGCACATACAAACCGTGGATTTCTTTCGATTGAATATTACTTATTGAAAGAAAAAACTTTGATGAGAAATATACATATTTAATTATTTCACATTTGCACATTCGACCTGCTATGTCACGAATTATCATTGATGTATTATCGCAGAAGCGATTGTAACGAAACGTTCGAGAGCATCATATTCTGTTATATCTGAATTCGAAAAGATGAAAACAATTATGTTACATGGATCGTTATTTGCTAGTCTTCTCATTTGTGATTTATATAATAAATTCAACCGATCGCATATGCTAAATAATCCTTTCAATCCTCGATATTATCGGAATATTTATGTATGTAAAATACTTAAAGTAGATAAACACATACTTGACTTAATGATTAGCATCTTGAATGCACAGAGATTGAGAGAATAACGCTGAGAAGGCAGAGCAGACTTGTGCGTTCTTTTGCATTAAGTAGGCAATTAGGCACTTAATTCATAATTCGCAGGCGAACAATGACTTAAGGAAGCATAGAACTGGCTAACGCTTAATAAATAAAGTGTCAGGCAAAATGAAAAAAATGGATACTAATATAGAAGATACAAGCATATAAAATGGAAAAAAATGACCGATCTAAAGCAATGTTTGAGTGAAAAAAATTTTTTTTAATATTAAGCTAAAGCGAGTATTCTTTGAACATTAGATAACAATAGTTAATTGCCAAATTGCAAAATGAAAAGTAAGGATTGGCACTGGTATAATTTCTCCAATCGAGTTCATATTTGCATGCGGCATGCATGCGATAATAACAATCCTTGTTCGAGGATAAATAAAACCCGATCTAATAAGATCCTTTCTCGGTACAGTATTGGAAATCGAGCTTAACGAAATTACATTCATTCCCGATCCTTACTCGTTAGCAACACTTGCCTGATGCATTAAAAAGAGCGATCGACATTACTCAACAATTTCAATTGTAATTAACATAATTACAAGACAGATGTATTATACTAAGATAGCGTTAATAAAATCTAGTTCTGAATGAGAGTGCTTTTAGGCAAAAGGTAAGCCACACAAAAGCGATCCACGTTTCCACCTTGCGAGCGACGATGGGCGCGAAATTGAGGTCCATTGTTGAGAGACGACGTTAAAATATATATTGTAGAGTCTTAAAGACCTCTTTCTCGCGTTATTTCTTTGTATAGATATCATAATGCACAGTAACATGCACTGAGAAAAAATGTACAAGTTTTAATAAATTATTTATTTGAACAGTACCAACTAAATATTTACTTCCAGCAAATGAATGTTTATATATTCGATAAAAAAAATTTTTTACTCAATAAATAATGTTTTAGTTAAATTAGATTAACTCTTATATATCAAATAAATGATTTATTAAGATTTAATTCATGTTTTCAGCTAAACACAGATAAGAAGACGGCGGTGTATGTACATAATCGAATCTTATATTTAGAACCGTCTATTATGAACTAATCAGAGAGTATTAGCATCTTAAGATATTATCAGACGATCTTAAAATAAGAACGAATTATGACTACTGTCCTCTATTCAATTAAAGCAGATCCTAATCCTTACTAATATTTTTATTATTAGACATTAAAATTAGGCAATAAATTTCTACAATTTCCAATTTAAATAAATTGTATGCCGATTGTTTATCGGTCTTGAAACACGATTTTAGACTGAAGCTGAATTACGTAATATTACAAATTAATTTAATATTAATGATGCTAATGAGCATTTTTTAAATATTGTAAAGAATTTATTATGAAAAACATAATTTCAGGATTTAAATCTGTGATCGGGGGTCTTCTGAATTCGTTCTAACTTCAATATAGGACTGTATTCCAAAACTGACAAATAATTGGCGCGATTTGATAGAACTGACAATTGTAAAATTTACGTAAAAATATTAGACACTAAAATCTGCTTTGATCGAATATGGCTTTCTTCATTGATCTGAGTTGAATATTTCGCGGACAATGTTCATTTAGCATGAGTAAACACGAACAAAAGTAACTGAAACACGTGCGTCCTCAGGAACTCGAGAAAATTTTGAGACTCAAACAAATCTCTTGTTTCCTTCCGTTTTGGTAACTGATGCCTCGAGACGCTTCGACGTGCTCCTTTTTGTAACGTGAGGAGAAAACGAGTACGCGTGTAAAATTAGCCACGTGCAAGTTTTGCGAAGGCGTTAGGAAAAGGTTCAAGTTAATCGATTCGCTACTCCCTTTGACACCTTGACAAACGCAAGCATCCTCGTTTCGACCGGGATCTCGTCGCGATGATCGAGGCTCGGAGCAACCGTTTAACGACGTAACATCCATAAATCTCCCACACTGTGGAGCGGTGGAGATTCGATGCGCCTCCTTCGCACAATTATCGGACCCATCGTTCCCGCGGCCGGCAGGCGGGCAGGTACAGGTAGATAATCTTTCTCTTACAAAGTATCAAAACGTGCGCTCATACGCGCATCAGGTACATGCCACGGCTGTCGATTAAATAAAAAAAAGAGGAGAGCCAGTCGGAACGAATGAACCATGCGCGAACCGGATTTCGTGGGCGCGTTTTACGCGCCGCGATGCAACATCCTCGCGAGCGGAGGCGAGGAAGAGATCCGGCTGATTCCTGACTGCCTCTCCCGCATCGGTCAAGAGCATGCAGCAAATTAGGCGATGAATTACTGCTGATACAGAACTGTATGTGCGAGTGAAGAGGTGGTGATCGTGGGCGCGACTGACGGACTCACCGCGCACGGTGCATTCTTTTCTTAAACTGAGACGGAGAGGTGTCCCGTTTAGAGGTTTTCCCTTAAGGGTCTCGATCATCAGACTGATCCCAAATTGCGCTATGCCCGAATTGCCGACGCAAGGTAGGAGAATGCTGAAATCTGCAACGGAAAAAAAAAGGGTGAGATCTGCTCGTTGTAACTGAATTTTCTCTATTTCCTACCTGTCTTCATTCATCTTCCAACGTTCGTAAGCGTTTTTCATTTTAATTTTGACTCTTAATTTCGATACTATTGAAATGTTTATTCAAATTTTAATTCAATTCTTCGATTTTTATTTTAATCTTAAAAAATACATTAGACTTATTATGAAATTTTATGATATTTTCTCGCAGTTCGATCTCTTTGGGCGATATCACGTGATATAATATTTACTCGATCTAAGAAAAAAATTATACTTATAAAGTATATTTTATATTTATCCGATTTAAGAGAGAGAACTAAAAGTATTTTATTCCAATTACGTGCAGATCTGCAGAAGTTTCAGATTTTATCGATAAAATTTTTGATACGTTCTACAGTACAAAATTATATAATCGCAAATATAAAAATATGTTATTAAAAAATGTAGAAATAATTATCTTCGCGTACCTGATTAAAAAATTAGGAAAAGCACTTTCTATTTCGATAAATAGAATCAAACATGTCTTATTAATAGTTAATAAATAAAATGACACATCGTGCAATCAGATTTAATCGAATTTCTTTTCACAGGACAAATTGATAATATTTATTCCTAATGTATTTAATTGACAAAGTTTAGTATTTCAAATAAAAATGATAAATTAATCAAAAATCATCGATGAGAATTTAATCCTTGCAAACGTCATAATACTATAACTCGCTATAATTCGTTTCATATCGATTCGGTTGAACGAAATATTCTTCAGACAAAGAATATCTTCGGCGCCTTCTCTTAGATCAGGTAGATTTTACGCCGCACGCCAGCAAAAGATCTCTACCTTTGACTGTGTAAATAAGACCATTAGGGCACGGCACTTATGCAACGTCACATAGAGAGATAAAAATTAATAACAAAACGGACATATTTGCGAGCTTGTATACTGAACTCATTATTTTAACGTGTCATAGAACATGAAAGTGGCGTGATGTCGGTAAAGATATACCCCATTGCAAACGCGATTTTAGATTTATTCGTGAAAATGGCATTTATCGCGTGATAAAAGTCGAACGTGCATTAGACTTCGAATTCAGCAATACATATTAACTCTCTCTCTCTCTCTCTCTCTCTTTCTCCCCTTCTTTCTGACAAACGAAAATATAAAAGCTTCATCGCAATTTTTTGAATTTTATATCGTTTTATCTCGAGAACTATTAACTGGAATAAAAAATTGCGGACATTTCTCTGGCATTTAGATTCCGACAATCTTTTTCTCTGCTGCGACATTTCTGTATTGCAAGATCTTGATTTATTGACTTTTTGTGGTAAATATTTTTATTCTTAACATACATATATGCTGTGCTTAATGGACTTTATCTTAGAATGCTTTATAAATAAACTCTCAATAGTAATAATAATTTTGTTTCTTTTCATAAAGAATTCCAATACTGAGCAACAAAACCTTTTTTTTATTGCGAATGATCTGAGTAATCATTTCCGATATTTTAATTTTACCTGCTAAATCCGTTATTCGATTATTAGTTATTAAAAAAACATGACGCCAAAAATGCTAGAAACGACAATTTTCAGTAGTATGTATTCATGACGTTGCGTAGATTTTTTTATGACATCGAATATTAGTTAATTGTGAATAAATATGAGAATAATATACTAGTTTAAATTAAAATCTTTCCTCTGCTCGTTTTTTGATTTATCTATTCATTTAATTTGTATATATTATATTTTATAATTCGAAATATTTCATTTTTACACTCAGAATCAGATTAAGTGCAATGTCACTGTGCAATGGCTTTAATGTGCACAAATGCGCAGTAATGAAAATTTGCTATGAGTTTTAATGATTGATAGGAAACGTTTACCTAACTTATCTGGAAACACGGTAGTGTCTCGACGCTAAGACATCTATTCATACTCTGGCAAAAATAACATCGGAGCGTAATTCGAATAAGAAGGGGACAGTAATAAAAGAAAAGTAAGTAAACGAAATTTCTAGGAGGCAAAAATTAAAATAACGGAAAAAAGACGCTTTTTTTACATTTCGTTGTTTCAATTTTCGTTTCAAGCTTCTGTTATACTTTCCCCTTATATTCTACTTACATTCTGATTTTTATTCTTTTCGCCAGGATGGTAACAGCTCGAAATTACGTTTTTTTTTTTTTTTAGTTGTGTCACTTTTGACGCAACAGAACGATATATTTGAAATATTAACAATAAATCTTTTTACCTTTCGGTCTCTTAGGCACTCGTCCTTCCTTTTTGATCGTGATCGATGGAGTTTTCAAGATGCTCTCGTCGTAGGACTTTAAACGAAAAAAATTGTAATAGTACTTTTTTACTCCTGACTTCCACGTGAAATTCACGTGCGACACCTCGCTTGGGATAATCGGCAGTTTATTCTCAAACTCTGGATCTAAAAGATAAGCGAGTACTCGGCCCTCCGCAATCGCGTATATTTCCATCGCAACCCCTGTATTAGCGAAAAATAGTTTCAGTTTTACATTAATGTTTACTAATTCCTAATTACGACGTAACCCGATATCGCGAATAGTAATCGGATTTCTCTCTTTCTTTCTTTCTTTATTTATTTAACAATACTTTTTTGCATCGAACTTATCAAAGGTAATATCTCAAATGGAGGATCGATGCTGGAGCAGCGATGATACGAAGAAAGGGGGTCACATATGAAGCTAGAGGGGGAAGAAAATAAGAAATCCGACTTCCGAGAGAGGATTGAGATTCAACAACATCTGTGAACTGTACCGCTGAACATCTTAATTTGCTGCTGATCAATCCAGAGAGAGATGTCACCGGACGGTTTGTGGCCGGAGTTCCCGGAGCGATGCTGCTGTCGGGCGAGGGCCACGCCGGCGACGTCCAGGAGAAGGGCCAGCGTTGCCGCCGCGGCCAGGGCGGCCGCAGCCGATCGCATAATTGCCCGCGACCGCGACGTGCCGGTCAGTGCCACCGCCGCAGCCGCTGCCGCTGTCGCCGTTGTCGTCCTCGTCGTTGTCGCCGCTACCGCCGCTACCAGGTGTTACACGCACACCGGTGTGAGGAAGCCCGTCCCTTCGACCTTCCCCGGCAACCGCCGTGCGTGCACTGGCAGTTAACGAGCAACGTAAAACGTTCCTGGCCGCCTCGGCCTCCCTATATAATTCAACGTGCCCGGCGTGCGTGCGGCGTGCCGTTGGCGATCCGACGCGTGAAATCGGAGGATTTGAGATTTCACGGGGCGCGCGCACGGGACACGATCGCGCGGCGGAGATACCGGAGATCCCGCGGTGATTTCAACGCACGGTTGTCTACCCCCTCGATCGGTAAAACAGAAAGGGAAAGAGCGAGAAGGAGAGAAAGGAAGCGGGATGAAAAAGGGATGAAAAAGGGAATGGAGAGTGGCGCGCGAAACTTTCCTCTCTCGCTTGCGAACGGCGCGCGATGTGTGACGATGCGCGCGAACCGCGTCGCTCCGGCGGACTGACTGACTGACTGACTGACTCTCAATGAGAGTCGGGGCATGCGGAGCGAGTAGCGAAACCTCTCCGTGAAGCGAGATAGAGATCTCGCAGACGGACCCGGGTCCCGGGGAGCACCGGGGAGCGAGAGCGACGCGCCGCGAGTTAAGGCTGCGTGCACAATGTATTCGGAATCTGCTTTGCCAATCTCCCCCCCTCCCCTCCCTCTCTCTCTCTCTCTCT
>NW_017305843.1:1757553-1797935 GCF_001594115.1 Trachymyrmex septentrionalis | reverse complement strand
CCCCCCCCCCGTATGCTTTTTATTTTAATGTCTTAAACTCAGTTTAGACGATCTATAATTTACGGCGGAATTCAAAATATAATGCTATTTATAATTTTATCTGCCGTGTATTTTTTTTTATTTACATTTTCCAATATGCATGTATATGTGCATTTTAATTCTTTCAATGTTTGTTGTACTATACGATGTACATAAAATTGTAAATAATTTATAAATTGATAATTAAGATTCTGTCCTGTATTCCGACGTAAGTTGTAACTGATCGTTTAAATGAGTTTTATTGATATGTAAATTAATATCGCTAGCTAATATTAACTTTTTTTATTGATTAATTTTATTAATAATAATTAATATTAGGGAAAGAATTAATGAAGATCGCGTAAATGCGAAAAGCAAGGAATGAAAGTGGTATATATAAGTTTGAAAGTAAATCGAATATTCAAATTAAACCAATCTCCGATATAAAAGATTTTATGGAGCTTTTACTGTATACAAGTTTCTTTTTAATATATCTGTGTTAATTCAGATATTTAGCCACTGCGCGCACGCAGTTTTAAGAATGCAATTAAATAATTTTGTTTAAATATGTTACACGTTCGTTTTTAAATTAAATTGTCATGTAGTTTTTATAATTTCCTAATTTTTCCTTTCCTTTCGAAATATCTGCCTGACTTCACTCGTTTTTCTTTCTTCCCTACAATGAATCGAATTGGAAAAATATACTATATTTATTTATCCGCAAAAAAAAAAAAACGAGCCACTGTAACATTATAGTTTGTAACGTGATCTATGTTTTTTTTTTTCGAATAAGTATTTTTATGAAATCACATTTCTCGTAGCTATTTACAAAACACCTACATATTGACTAATTCCTTTTAATCTTCAGAAATCGTTCAAAACAAATTTGTCAAAAGTAGTATACGTACAGGTACACAGAAATCAAAATTCGAATTAACTAAAAAAAAGTGATAAGAAATCTCGATGGAGGGAACCAGTTTTTTAACATCTTTCGTCCGATCGTGCCGGTTCTCTGTCGTTTCTCCTGTCTCCTGCTCATCTCTTGTGTTTCCCTTCTCTTCCATTCCTCATCTCGTCGACAATTGAATTTTACTTCCGTGTCGTAAATCCGCCACGTCATGCGCATCATTATTCTGTTCGATGTTTAAATTATTGCAAACATTTCTGCATATAAAAAAAAAATCGATCCAAGTTACAAAAATAAAAGATGAAGAAAATTGTAGGTAGATATTATTTGAACATTGAATGTAATTGTAATAAAGGTGCAAAACGTTTTCTTTAATATACGATATCATTGTAATTTTACGTACATATTTTCCTTGTTTGAGAGTTTATTAATTTTTTTTATTTATTATATTTCTTCTGCAATTACGTTATTACATTCGATGATATTCTCACGAATTTATGATTCGCAGTAATCCTATTTGCAGCGTAAAAAATTTACGTGAAAAATTTACGACAAAGCGAAGAGTTTCTTGAGACTGATAATAAAGTTTGCATTCATCGATAATCGGAAGTAACTGGATCAGATCTATTTCTAAACCGATCTGGCAAGATAACCGGCTTCAAGAGAAGCTCCAATGAATAACCAATAGTATCCGTTGTATCCCCGGTGTCGAGGGATGGGCTATCTAACAAGTGGTCCATTGTTATCCTATGCGGCTGAGGTCTCTGTCTCTCCCATCTCTCGTCTTCTTCCTGCTTCGTCTTTCTTCTTCCGGTACATGCATTACGACCGTGAATATTCCGCAGAGACCTCGAACCGTCGCAAATTGTTTGAGCCACGTTGTAACTCCAAAATCTCATCCATATAAAACATTCGACGCTTATCTTTGCGACTATCACCTGTAAAATAATCTACAACACAAATCTAAGCTCTTTTAAGACTTATCTTGTAATTAGCCGATTAACTCTGGAGAATCTAGAAGCATATTTTTATTTTTATGAAAAAGATTAAACTTTGAATCGCAATTATTTTTTGCTTTTATTCGTTTTCCAGTCGGGCAATTTTATGGAGAAATATAAGTTGTTTATATTGATAGAATGTTCTATATCCAGCAAATAGATATATTTTTAAATAGTTTTATCTTCGCAAAACATTCGATATCATCCTTACGATATTACCACCTATGGGTAATTTAAAACGTCTTAGTATCTTCTAATCGTTCTGTCTCTCAAATCGCAGGAATTTAAAAGTATATTTCGGTTTCTTTTAAAAAAAAAAAATTAAATTTAAAATGACAATACTGTGTTTGCTTTCGTTTATCTTTCAATTGGAAATTATATAATATAAAGCATAAATTTTACATTGATGTTATGTGTGATTTTCTATATCAAAGCAAAGAGATATCGCAGATATATTTTTAAATAATTTTATCTTCGTAAAACTTTCGATATTATCTTTGCGATTATCATTTGCAAAAAATCTAAGACGACCTGATATTTTCCAATCAATCTTTCAAACCGCAGGAATTTATGAGTACTTGTTTATTTCTCCTATCGAAAAGAAAAATTAAATTAGGAACGGCATTATGTATGAACAGCCTAATGTTTGTTTCCGTTCGACTTTCAGTTAAATAATTATATAAACAAGTATATAAGTTGTATGTATACCCAAGTCATGATAACGTCAAAATGACATTAAAATGAATCGGAAATGATTGAAAAATGACTTAATAATCATTTTGACATCATTTTGATATCATAATGACTTCTGCTCGAGTATTAGCAACCTGTTCTGATTTTCAAGCAGAGATATTTTGCGAATATTTCTAAATAATTTTATCATCATCAAATATTTGATATCATCTTCGTAAGTATCGTGTCTGCAAAAAAGTCTAGCAACAAATTTGAGATAGTCTGGTACCTTCTAATCCTTTTGAATTACGAGAATGTACTTAGGATATTTTTATCGCTTATATATAAAAAAAAAAAAAAAAAAAGAGAAAGAAGCTGAATTTCGAATAATCCTACTATTCCCGTTTTGATTTGTTTTTCTGCCACACAATTATATGACGTAAATTCGTGTATATGTACGGCGCGTGATTCTACGCACCGCTCTCGGTGCAGCTTTGCGAGAGCGGCCGACAGCGAATTCAATTAGGATTGCGGCGGCCGTGCAAAAACATTCGATCAGGAATAAACCGGCGCTGCCTGCCTGCCTGCCTGCTTGCGGACGCTCTTATAGCTCGTCGCTTTCCAGTTCGCGAGCCCCATGTACAACGCGTATGGGATCGGAGATCAATCGTACGTTTTACCATCATGGACTCTTTCCGCGTGGCAGACATAGTGATTCATGAAAATGATCAAATCATATTATTGTTACAAATTTCCTTTGAAAATTCGTGAACGAAGATGACTATAGCAAGATCGTTGATATTTGCTTATTTATATATTATACTATATATTGAATTAAAAGTCGTTTTTGTCGATTACTTTCTTCATATTAAATTTTAGATATATTGTTTTGTGTAGTATACTTTATCAGTTTCGCTGTATTTCCGATTTGTTCCAAAAATTTTCATTGGCTATGCAAAGTGTGCCTTTCACTGAACATGCCTCTCTTGAAATGTGGATTCTTCAGTGAAAATTTTTTACCGATCTTATCTTAACGAGAATATATTTATATTTTTTTCAAAATTCATCGTAGTCATAATATGTACACTGTTAAAAATATTGTATCATGAAATATAATATGCTTTTAAGTTACATAAGTTGAATTTAACTTCACAACATTACATTAAATTTAATTATATTACATTAAATTTAATGTATTTGTAACTGAAAAATATATTTGTGTGCATAAAATTTAATGTATTTTTCATAAAATTTCATGAAATTTAATATACTTGCCATAAAATTTTATGTAGATTTACATGAAATTTAATGCACACATTTATTACATTTAAGACTATTGTAATTTAGTTTTCAGTTAAATCATTCATTACTTTTCAGTTACCTCACATATTCACAAACTTCTTTTACAATACATGTTACTTAAATTCATAATAAAATTTCTAACAGTGTAGAATCAAGAGACGTACAGTGTTTTGTATCAAATGTACCAAAATTATAGCAACCCCCATGAAAGAATTATAGAGTACTTTTCATTTAACATATCAGATTTTTTTTAATTCCAACCGTTTGTTGTATTTATTTTTTCAATTATTTTTATTATAGATTAATACAGATGATGTATTTCTGTACAGATAGATAAAAATTTTTCTTCTTTAATTTAGATAATTTTCACATATTGAATCTCAGACAATGATGGATTCGCAAGCTTTAAGATATTTTTGTTCGATGCTAAATGATATTGTGGCCGAGCGATCGAAGTTACCGTTCGATGCATGCGTTCGTTTAACACGGCTATATTTCTGTGGACGCGGCTTGGATTGTGCCTCCCTTTAGTCTCCCTCGATCCTTTATTCGTCTGTAACCGCGACGAGGGAGAGGAAGAAAGAACTCGTAGTAGCTCAGATCGAGAATACGGACACAAAAAACCTGTCCGGCATAATCGCATTATCGGTCACATCTTGCTCGATTTCTGTGTTCGCTTAGTAGAATTAAATCTGACGATTGTTCTATTCTTAAGAGAGAGAATAATGTATTGTTGTCCTCTCGAGAATAAATAAATAAAACTTGGAAGAAAGGTGCTGTCTAAACTTTCTATGAGAATAAAATGCGAAATACAAGGCGAGAAGTATTGTACATCGTAAAATTTTTTTTTTCGTTCTTATTGTAAGTAAATAATAATATTTAATAATTTTAAAAATAATAATTTTAATAATTATAAATGCACGAATTAACGTCTTAGACGAAAAACACACTCTTGCATAACGCATAACACGTAAGGTATAAGAAATTCAACCAAAGTTCTTTAGTTCATAGAAAGGAAGAAAACGAAAGACTTTGATTGGTTCATTTTATTATGCATTACGTGTTATGCGTTATGCGCAAGAAAATGAATCAATCAAAGTCCTTCGTTTCCTTCTTTTCCATGAAATAAAGGATTCTGATTGATTGAATTTTTTATACCTTATGTATTATGCGTTATGCAAGAATCTGTGCTTCCCGCTTATAGCGACAACTTATAAATTCAGTTTTATTGCACCGGATAGGAGTAACTAATCGGAATCACCATCGGCTAGAACTATTGGACGTATATCGACGGGTAAACTAAACTGTCGTACTCATTTTTTGTGAATTTCCTTGGTTTTTATTCTCTTTCTTTTTACTTTACTGACATGGGAGTTATGCGGGCAAATATCGGGATGCGTATCAATGCGATCGCGTTTCGTGAATGAATAACTTAAAGATTAAGAGACAATTATTCGCTTAATTATTATACAACGTAGTGATCTCGTTGCTATACAAGGAGAAGATGAGAGAATTCAGTGCAGGGTGGCCCATCCCCGATCGCGCGCGCGCGATTATATGGTAACTCTCTTGCGTGCGGACGAAAATGTTAACAATGAAACTTAGGCCATGTTGTGCCTTTTTATATTGCTTGCAACTTCTGCATAAGTTAATTTCCGATACGTGTTTGATCATTCAAAGCACCACGAGTGGATGGACTACCCTGCGCATCATCCGTATTTCTGAACTGTCTTTTTTGCGGATTTTTTTATTTCGTAGAAAAATTATCTAAAACCGTGATGCCGATGCAAGAATGTATCAATGCATTCTTTATAGCTGCATATATAATATATAAACGGCGAAAAATACATCGGCACATTAGTAATATCAGCGTAATATACAATGAAGGATTCGCACGGTAAACGAGCACACGTTGAGTTACATTATTGAGATTCATTGTTCTGCGTTGGCTCTTTTTATAGCAGTCGCTCTGAAACGGCGATAACACCTTTAAGTAACGAATGTTTGACGATACTGAAGTATCGGAAAGTTAAGAAACACGTTAATAGGAATGATAATTATCGACAATTTGATGAGATTATCCTCGCTTTGCTCCACCATCACTTAACAATAAGACAGTCAATATGATGTCATATGATGCGACTGAGCTGATCGAATGAACACTTTACATATTATGAAATAATTGAGATTCACTATAAAAATGTGCTATAAAAAGAGTCAAGACTTTTACATTTTTTTTGTTTTTTTTTTTTCGCAGTAACATGTACTCGTTATACAATGAACACTCTTTAATAAGTCACGAATCGTTTCCCTTGTCAACGCAATCTAATATCAAGCAGAATAGCAGATTCTCGCCCTTCGTCAAGGTAATAGAAATACCTCGGAAACTCAGTCGAAAGACCGATGGCTGCCGCAAAGCGCGCGTCTATTATTATAGATACGATCGCGCAAAAAACGCAAATGGTTTTCTATACAAAGTATAAAATTATAAAAAAAAGAAAAGAAATATATAAAAGAATAATACAACATACGAAAATACGAGTTGCTCGTGCGAAAGTATTGGAAGTTTTGTATACAACATTAGTTCTCAACGCATTTAACTAATTATCCAACGTGCAGAATGAACGAATCTCGTTATGTTTCGGTAAATATTGAGGCTAGCGCAATAGAAAAATACTCTAAAAATGTAAACGCGCTCGTGTGCATGTGTTGTGTATGTGTGACTTGGACATCGAGATTCGAAACATTTCGTCGTCAATTTTGCCAGCAGTCATATATTTAGAATATTTAGATATCGAATTGAGAATGTGATTTTATGTTATATTTATCTATATAATTGCAGTTTCGATTACAAGTTTAGAGATTGCACAGTTGTACTATTGAGTGTGCACCGGCGATACCAGATTGTCTCACTGTATCGTTAATATCGCCCGTCATTGTGTTTCATTTATGATATACGTATAATAAATTTACGAAATTGTAGTATCGCATCGGATAAATTTATAATCAATTTTTTCGGTCAGGTTTAACGTTATTTGTCCACTCTTTACCAGTCGTCGCAACCGCCTAGTTTATTTTCTATCTAATTAACGTAAGTTTTCCTTTAACGTCAATATGTAATAACATCGTAACGGACAAATAATAATACAAAAACGCTCCTTTCTTATAGTGTTTTTCAGTGATAGTGCGCACTTAGTGTACATTAATGCTGTTGTATACTATTCTAATCTAAATGTAAAAATGAGATATCTCAATTGATAAAATGCCCAATGTGTATTTTATCAAATAGCTCAATAAAATGTATTGAATATTTTGCGGTTTAATTCGTTTCTATATTTTTGTTAAACGTACATCTTTACATTGATTTTTGTACAACGCCTTTAAAGTGCACTGAATGCGCACTAGTTCTGCCAATGAAAAACACTATTAGTATAATAAGCCAATACTACATATTAGGTCGAATCACAAGTAACTTCTATCTTTTTTCTTTATTTTCACATAGCCCAAGTCGCATAACAGTGCGTGCAAAGCGCTTTTAAAGCACCTTTCAGACTACACCTCCAAAACTTCAGTTGTCAGTTATAGGGAGAGAGGTATAGATTGGGAGCTCGATGTCTGACAAATTATCAGGGATCAAGATTGGATGATTCAACATCATAAAGAGTGACCTCAAAAATCGCCCGTTTTTTAAGCCCTCGACTTTGGAATTGAACTGTGTGCCAAATTTTACCTTATATTGAAATAATATAGAGATTAGATATTACAATTATCAGAGCTGGGAATGTAAAAGAAAATGGATTTTCGCATAGACGTAATACGTGACCCCTCCAACTATAATAACAACTGTCATCTCAATCTGAAACTTCTTTGTAATTAATATCTCATTATATCATTTGGCACACAGTTCAGCCAAAAAAACGAGCGAAAAAAATCCCTTTTTTTAGGATCACTCTTTATTAGAACTGGAAAAATTATATATAGAAGACAAAATGTTAAATAAGCTTGATTTTTTGTCGTAAGTGGATAATCGTAATATCAGAGGATGACGCGATTTGAGCCGCAGCTGCGATCATCCTCGTCGACATCCTTGATAGATTGGAGATGCGTAAGGCGCGGAATCATATTCTACGCTTCCTGGAGCAAAAGTATTCCCTGAAGGAGAAGGAGCTTCGCAGTAACGGCGACAAATCGAAGCGTGTCAATCGTTGTAGATCATGAAATCCAGGATGAAAGAGATCGCCTGCTGTACCAAATCATCGAACAAGAATGACTCGAATGACTCCAGGAAACAAGAGAATATTATCTCATTTTTTACTGCATTGTATCTGCATAAGCGCTTTTTTGATACTTTGCACACGCTGCTATGCTACGGAGGCGGATTGTATGACATGGGCTTTGGTTCTTTGTGCAGTTGTCACAAGTTGTCAGAAAAATGCACTGTTGTTGACTTTGTGAAATCATATGATCATATTTCTGAAAAGAAACCATGGAAACCGATTTCACGCTGGTCAAGGTCATCGCATGTGTTATACATGTATTTTTCAGCCGTTTCTTTTCCCTTTTCTGTATTCGAATTTCCAAAGTATCATGTGACGAATGGCACTTTTAGGTTTTTTCAATCTATCTTTTTTGAAATCATACTTTAAGGTTTCTTTTTCCTTTCAGTAATGAATCTTCAACCATTAGAATCGCAGGATACTATTAATTGTTCAGCTTCAAGTTTTAAAAGAAGAAATATTTATCTGCTCTGATAAAAAACAAAAGTCAATCGCCACATAATTTATTTGAAAGATTTTCCGAAAAGATGAATATTTAGTAGAAATTATTTATGACTCGATCCAAAAAAGAAATCTTAATCGTGTGACGTCCAAGTCACCTGTACAGGATGTTCGGCAAAAAAGTTCCGTAACAAATATATTTCAATTAGAAGAATAATTCTGTATTCAGCATAAGGACGTACTTCGTAAGAATTTATCATGAAAAGATGCTGTCCTGTCCGGTATAAGATATATCATTTAAGAATACTATACTTTGTGATTCTTCGTACATACGTATCATAAATATTATACACTTTGTACCTATCTTTCACTTTATCTTTGTACCTGACATATTTGCTTGCGACACTTTTGCAGACAACCTGTACATCGCAATGACTACATTAACTTAACGGTTATCTAAACAAATTGTACAAATTGTACTTAAAGGTCTAAACAAATTTTAACATCCCATACACTAAGTAATAATAATTATATTTGCTCTGTTGTGATCGCGTCGCGTCTTTTTAAGAATTACTCGCGTAATAATTCATAATTAATATATATAATATATATAATGTCTCTTTTTATTTCTCTCTCCCTCTCTTTCTCTCTCTCTCTTTCTATATATATATTTATATATTTATTATCTTCATATATTAAATAATCATAGCATTAATCTTATTTTTCATTATTGGATTATAATAAAATTATCAAAAAGCAAACTCTCATAAAAATAAAAGGGTTTTCGTCGAAGCATGTTTCACATACAAAAGCAACAGTTACTTATAGAGGCCTTGCGATTTCTGTTATCTACTTATAGTGCATATACAATCTTCTCTTTAATATTACTTTACTCTTTACTATCTTTCGCGTATCCTTACTGTTCGCGCCATACAAGCGTCCACGTGTGTGTAAAGTGTGTTTGTTAATAATAAAAGTGTAAGTGCATGATAATTATAGATTATTATGCGTTCGTTTAGATTTGGCCCTTTTCCGGCAGAGTAAAAATTGATCGCGACTAAAGGTTCTTAGTGTAATAACCGTTCATTATAAGATTAAAGTTAAAATCAGTCGAAGCCAGATTGCGACACTATCTTTTAAAGTAATTATTTTCCAGATTGCATGTAAAATGCATTGTCATTCAATAATAATTGATATATTGGACATCCTTATTTTAAGTCAGAAATTAATTTTAATATACTATAAAATTCAATATAATTTGTTATTTTTAATATCAATAATTTTATTTTATTTATGAATATATATGTATAAAACAGCAAGAAGTTCTGTAAACTTTTATATTTCTTTTGTATTGATTTTAATAATTTTTTTAATGCGAACGCTTTCACTAAGATTACGCATATTTAATTTAAAGAGAGGCGTCATTTCTGCAAATCTCTTAAAAATAAGTAGTCATTGTATTGTAAACATTTGTAAAGTCCAATAGGCACTAAGATATAATTTTTTTCCTTATAAATATAGTCATTCACACACACAACAATATGCTAATACAATAAAAAATTTTTTAAAATAAATTTTGCAGTGCATTATCTAGTACTTAAGCCTCTCAAAAGTAATTTTTTTCTGTAAGTTTATAATAAAAGAAAGTTAATCCGATTGGATTATTTTAATTGCAAAATGCCTTTTTTTATTGACATAGTTCACAAATCCTTTTAATTTGAAAAAGAAGAAAAAGCAAAATGCTAATGGTTATAAACAGATAGTTACTATAAATATTTTAAAGGTTATTCAATACGTGTAACAAAATAAGCAACGTTTATTTTTAATGAAATAAATTTTCAAATTGTTTCAAATGTTTGAATTATAGCAATGTAATTATTTATATTAAAAAATATGTACACGTTTTAAAACGTGTATATTTCTTAATATTTATAAAAGTAAAAACCTAGAAACTACACATGAAATTTAGAAATCATGTTGTGAAACATTGGATATTACATGCAGTCTTGAAAGTACTTCGCATTTACACGAGTTTGGAATAATACGAACGCAATTTGTATACTTTGCCACCAATCGGAGTGTCTAATTCAACCTGGCTTTGTCAAAGATATTACGATCAATGCTAGAATAGTTCCTACGATACTATTTCCATAAATAGCTTGCACGCTATGAAACACCTATAATGTTCTTGGGTTTTATAATTAAAATAGAGATATAGTTGATCGTCAACACTTGTGATAATATATATTATAAAGTAAATAATCATCATAGAAAAATTAATCTTTCACATACTATTTCTCTATTGTATAAAAAAATCTAGTTAAAAAATTTGGAATGTTTGTAGTGTATTTTAACTCCATTAAACCTAAAACCATAATTAATGACGATCTACAGTATTTTGAGTGATTGTAAAAGACAGTCATGGTTTCCTACAGAAACTATAAAACCCAAAACTCAGAGTCTAATTGGCAGTATAGTGTTGGACATTGCGCCCAGCGCAAGGTGCATAGCAGAGCTGCTGCAATAGTTAAGAATCAGAGGATCCTTAACCGTAAAGAGAAAACATTTTTTTATGCGGCTTTGATTAAGTTAGTTGCGGATGTTACACGTACGTGGCCATAGTACCAGTTGGAATAGATGGTGTCTCCTCTGGTCTACCTTTAGGTCCGTATTGTCCGATGAAGGATCCATCCTCCGTAAAGCGTCCTAGAACAAACAATGAATTCTATTATTTATACAGAAAATATATAAAAGTATGACGCTATATGTATTATACAGTTCTTTTTTAATTTTAAAATGAAGTAATGCTATAAACATCAGCGTGTAGTTTTATCGGATATAATTATGTTAATTTTCGAATTAGTTTGCCAAAACATGAATGAAGCGAATGAAGTGTTAAAAGTGTGTATTAGGGAGACTTTATATGAGAGCGGTCGATTCGGTGGAACAGATTCGTCTGCCTGTATACTTTGATTTTATACAAGATTGATTGGAAGGTAGAAGATTATCAGAGTGTAACAGGTAAATAGTAATGTTTCAGGAACTTGTATTTCACATTTCATCTGTTTCATTTCAAGAACACGTTTGTTGAACTTACCTTAAACTAGGGTGGCAAATGCTTGCGAATTTGGTTCCTGCTTACGATGTCGGCCATACTGACCAATGAAAGAACCATCTTCGTTCATGCCCTCTGTATCGAGTCACAAGCAATAAAGCAAATAAAATATGTAACAAAATATACGTGACAAATTAAAAATAAAATAATCTAAAGCAAATATATAAATAAATATAACTTATGCGATTGCAACTGTGAAGTGTATACAAAAGGAAGTGTTACATGATACATATGAGATTTAAATGAGTATGAAAGTACACTCAGCTGTGTTCACATGAAATATGAGACTATTTCATTGTGCTCTCTATACAAAAGTATTAAAAATATCATGAAAATATTAAAATGTGATACATTTGTCTATATTGCAACAATAATTGACAACAATACGTACCCTATTTCATAAAAGTCAAATTCTTCCCTAAACCTCTTCTTTATGTAACTCTTCTATTCTTAATTAATATACATTACTTAATTTCTCCTCTTGTACTGCTCTTTCCACTATCTTTTTGCTATGACGAATTATACATACTACATATTTTATTTTTCGATTCTATAAATTCGTTTTTTTGACTCTCAAAATTGAACGTGCAACATTTTGAGCATGTGTTGTTAAAATCAAAAATTGAGAATAGAGGATTTATTCAATCCCGATAATTTAAAACTAGAGAGATTTGTCTACAATGTAGAAGTTATACGTGCGCGCGTGTGTATGTGTGGACGCAATTAATATTTCGTAATTAATATTAATATTTTATCATAATATTTGATATTCGAAAAATACGTGTAGCAAATATTTTTAATTATATACCACTCTTATGTATCAAGAAATTTTCTAACACTATAGATATTTTTAACGATTCCCCAAGTCTTATAAATTCTAAACCTATTACCTGTATCACCATCGCCATATTCTGCCATGGAATCGGTATCAGATTCAGGATGTTTACCATCCTGATGAGAAGAAGACGCCAAGGACGCGCGTCCACCAGCTGATTTGGTGTCCAATGGTTGCGAGTATTCATGGAATCCACCTTCTTCGGGATAGTCCCCACGTCCAGCGGCCAATTCTCGCTCGTGCACCGCATACTTTCCGCCTCTATTTCGTTTAATTACGCATACGATTATCAGCACCAAAAGAAGGATAGCGATTGCTAGCATCATTCCTGCAAAAATATCACAGCGTTTTTAATACATGAAATGTTGTTTAATACATAAAAATTTGATTAAAGAGAAAAATATTACCTATGAACCAACCAGCTGTCGCTACATTTTCTTTCGGTTGAATAATGGGGCCTTCGCTACTTGTTTGTACTTCTTGATGAGCACTCTCGCTTACGTAGTCTCCGTCGACAGCGACAATTGACATTATATAGACTTCGCCGCTTTGAAGACCGCGAACCTACGTGATTTTCAATAATCATATAATTATTTTGTTTATATAATAATAAGATTGAAAATAAGACCGCTTATTTATGTGAGTACATCTAAATATGATAAGCGCTACTTGACGGTCGAAACTAGATGTTGAAGTAATACATATCGTAATCTCGGATAACTCATCGCTTCGCGTAAATGTATCCGGTAGTGTCTCGCTCTAAGAACGCTTCGCGTTTCCTTAACGCCGAGCCATTACCGTGTCTCATGATATGTATTTTTAAAATAAATTTATCTCAGAAATATGATTGAGTGCCATTACTCTCGGACTTTTAACACAATCCATCTGAAATATTAATAATCCTTCCAAATTTAATTACATACATCTTAAAAATTTATAAAGAACTTATTGCGAAAAATATTACCTCGGCCTCGATGATCTAAAGACTTAAGACGCTCGCATAGAATGCTAGAGATCCAAGTTCTCGGCTGAGATAATATTTTTCGTAATAAGTTCTTTACAGATTTTTAAGATGTAATTAAATTTAGAGAGATCATTAATATTTCAGATAGAGATTATTAATATTTCAGATTGCGTTGGAAGTCCGATAATAACGGTGCGCAATTATATTTCTGAGATAAATTCATTTAAAGAATACATACATGTATTGGTTCAATATCTAGTTTTGACCGTCAAGTGGCGTTTCTCGTATTTAAGTGATATCTTGTTTATAATAAATTAGAATGAAGTTAGATACAATCAAAATGTAAATTTAATGAACATAATACTAATCACACTATTAATTTAAGCATGATAGCTTAAGATTTTAATACAAAAGATATCTGAAAGAGTTTTAATTAATAGAATCCATTAAGAACATATCAAAAAGCGTCAAGCTTTTTTCATTTATCATTATAAACGTACCTCAATACTATTCGATTGGAACTCGGGATCCGTCTCCAAAAATATCGTTTCGCCTTTCAGCTTATACTTGACGAAAAAATGGCTTCCCGGATTACCGTTAAAATTCGGCACCCAAATGATCCTAACGTTTGAATATCCATTCTCTACTGGTACAGTTTCCCATATAAATTGTGGGATGTCAGGTCGTTGAGACGTTTTTGTTTTTTGTTCGATAAAATAGCTATAAAAATACATTAAAACTATAAGTAACATAGATAAAATAACAAAATAATGTTTATCGCTTTACAAATAATACAAATGTTACTAATGTTTAACTTCATTCTTGCAACTCACGCGATACTTACTCATTGCCATCACCGGCACTAGTTGTGGCACGTATGTGAACGCGGTATATCGTATCAGGTGCTAATGTAGCTAATTTGGCACTCTTAGCTTGTGGATCCATAACATGTGGCTTTCTCTCGAGTAACGTTCCTAGCTTTGTGCCGTTCACAACCTGATAATAAATTCTATATCCGGTTAAAATACCATTCGGTTCTGCGGGAGGCTGCCACGCTAGATACAGCGCACTGGATCCCATGGGGAATGCTTCTAGACCAAGTACTGTCCCTGGTACTCCTTCTGGTGTGTTAAAGTTTAAAGTTTCGCTCGTAGGACCGTTGTATCTGAACAAAACAAACATTATTTAAAGATGGTTATAAGCAAAATTTGGACAACAATATGTAATCAATCAAAGTATTATTACCTGCCGTTGTAAACGAGCATTCTCACGTAATTTTTACTGTACGGAACAAACTTCTCAACTAATGCTTCCGTTTTATTACCACCGCGAATATCCATCTCACGCATTCCCTTTTCACCATCCCTCTCCGTCCACGTTTGTATTTTATATCCCACCAATTCGCCTCTTACCGAATCCTCAGGTACCGGACTCCAACGCACATAAGCGGATGTACCCGATATTGGTTTATCTACTGTAAAGTTGCCGGGTGCTTGTAGGGGTACTGAAATAACGATTTAATGTTTTACAAATCGTATAAAATAATTACATAATTATTGATGTTAAAATAATTAATCTTAGCATATTAAATAAAATAAACTGAAACGAGTATTTAAACATAAATAAAAGAGAAAAAAATCATTTTTGGTTAAAGCGAGTCTTAGGCCTGATTGCACTAATGTTACTTTGATTTTAAGTGAGGCTTAAAACTCTTTCTGTCTCTGTTTCTTTTTCTTTAAAACGAACAGATAAAATTTTAAGTCTCGCTTAAAGTCAAAGTGACATTGGTGCTACTGGGTCTTAATACTCACATGTATGTGAATATACAAAATAATTATCAATTTGTAGACTATGCACCGATTCGGTTTGTCAGACTTTATTTCGCATCGATTAAAAAAGACATTTTTCCACATACGTATACTGGTTATTACGATTAATATCTTATGCCTCGGTGATCGAATTGGGAGGACGCCCGCACGGAATTTGGGAGATTCAAGTTCGAATTCCGGCCGTATTTTTCACAAGAAGTTATTTACAAGTTTTTAGGATACTAGGAGCTTGTTATAAATAGATTAATTATTAAATCAATTAATTTAATTGTAAAATTATGATTTCAGTTTATGATTGTGTTTCAAATCTGACCAACCAAATCGCACAGTCTACAGAACTGATAAATTGTATTTATACATTTACATGAATATTGCTTACAAGGAGAGGACACAGTAGACTTCTTCATAAATTCTAATCTCTTTGAGCATGATGAAACAACATTGAAAATAAATTATGCTGTTTCCGAGCGTTTTGTTAGATAAGCCTTGTATTTTTTTTTAATGTATGAAAGTATTCCGAACTAATTATATAGAAAATTGAATCTCGATGAAATGAGTTACTTTTCACATATAATGTAACTTATAATGTGAATAAAATATATGTCATAAGGTACAATAGACAGTTTTTGAGCTATGATACATCAAAGATGTAAAACTTGTGCTCATACACAAAATATCTTTGATATACTACAGCTTAAAAATTCCATTATTGAATCTTTATATACATCTCTTATTATAAGCTATATTATATGTAAAAACTAACTCATTTTATCGAGATCCAATTTTCATATAAGCAGTGCGGGATCTTTTCATACATTAAAAAAATACTATCTACAAAGTCTATTCAACATTCAAACACATAATTTTTCGATAGATTAATCATACTGAAAGAAATAGAAACTCTTCTTATAAGTACCAAAGTCCGCTTTGACCGAAAATAGGTTTCTTCTCTCTTATTTATATGCAATCTTAGTATATCGTAATAATAATAAAATTGAGTAATTTATCAATGGACTACCGTCTTCTCCGGAGTATCCGATAACTTCTTTGGCTGGAACTCTACATTCTCCTTTTTCATTTATCGCGACAACCTTAATTCTGTATCTCTGATAAGTAGGTTGATTTTCTACCACAAGAGTATTTTTTCTCCAATCATGTATATTATTTGTAATCCAGTCTTCACCCCGTATATCTCTTCTATAAAATATTCTATACTCAAATTTGGCGCCATTATGCTCTATCTGCGGCATAATTGTCCATAAAATAACCAAATTTTGTGGCGTTGTACCCTTGCCCATGACATTGTCCGGATTTTTATCAGGAATATTCGGTAAGGTAGTACAAACATCGCTGTGTGATGATGGTAGAGAAGTACCTGCGTAGAAAGCAATATCGATATATCGGTTTATAACGTATTTATTTCAAAGAGAAAATAATAACCATAGTAAATTGATTAAAAAATCATGTAATATTTGAAATATATATAATACTAAATTATATATTATTGTAATTTACTTAAAATAACCTTTTAGTTTTCAAGGATTTTCTCACCTATTTTATTCCACGCAAGAACACGGAACGTATAATTAGCCCAGGGTGACATAGGCACTTCGTACGTTTGGTCCGTAGCTGGGACCTGATCGTGAGCTACCTCCCAGGTATCTGGTGTAAAGGTAGTATTATATTGGATCGTATAGTGTAGAATGGGAGATCTATTATCTCCCATAGGTATCCATTGCACAATGGCCGAGTTGGACTGGCAATTGATGCCGATTAATCTCGGCGCATTAGGTACATCTTGAACTATCAATGTCGCTTGCGCTCTCGTTTCGTCAAGATCAGTGCGGGCGACACATGTGTAGATACCAGAATCCAATTCGGTCGTCTTCGTAATCAACAGAGAATAATCGGAACTTCGTACAAATCTCGGTTCCATCTCGAAGTCTATTGATTGGCCATTGCTTAACCAGTCTATGGTTAGAGGTAGAGTGGGATCAGTAACAGCATTACACCTAAAACGTAGAACAAAAATTATAAGCGATATTTTGTAATTATACATAAGATTACAGATTTATCTTTCCTTTTACTGAAATTTCAATATTTCTTTGTAAAATTTTACCTAAATGTGGCAGTAGAGCCGGCTGCGACCTCATAATCCTCTGGCACATCTGTTATCCTGGTATGCTCTTTCACCATCAAAATGGCGGATGCATTCACCTCACCCAACTTATTTTTAGCATAGCACGTGTAAGTACCGGCATCTAGGAATATCACATTCTCGATTTCCAAATCGCCTACATCTAGAATTTTGTAACGACCGCCGGTTAATTCTTGTCCATTTCTGATCCATTTGACCTCGGGTTTAGGCGCGCCGAAAACGCGACACGTAATCCGAATGGTTTTGCCATCCACTGAGCTTAAGTTCATAGGCGGTTGCGTGATATCTGGCGCGAGCGCCAGCACATTTACAAATACGTCCTTGTAAACGTATCCAAACGAATTAGTAGCGTTGCATCCGTAATTTGCCGTATCATTTTTCACCAATCTCTCAATGATAATGGAATTCGACGAGACTTTCCTTCTTTTATTTTCCGGCGCTTCGGATATCAGTTTACCGTTACGGATCCACTTGATTTCAGGAACGGGCACTCCGCTAGCCTCGCATCTGATTTCTGCAGTCTCGTCCTCCGCAGCATTCACGAACTCCGGCTCAACGGTGAAATAAGGTGAGGCCATTACTTGCAGATTTATAGAATACGATTGGGCTTGACCCACTCCATTTGATGCTTCGCAGGTGTATTGTCCCTGGTCGTCAAAATTGACGTGTTTTATAATGAGAGATTTACCATAATTTCCTTGAATTATCCTATCACTCGGCTTGATCATTTGACCATTTTTGCTCCAAACCATCTGCGGCAAAGGCGTCCCTCCAAAAATACAATATAGTTCTACCTTTTTACCGCGCATAGCAATCTCATTTTTCCTGGTAACATACTGCCTTTCAGGAGGATATTTATTCTGGCCGCTGGACGCACCTGTAGAAATTACATTTAGCAAAACCTTATTGCCTATTTTGTATTCGTTTCTGAACACAGATGTGGCGGCACAGGCATAGTAAAAATCATCCGAAGCGTCGTCTCTCGTAACATTGCTGAACCAGAGATTACCCTCTGGATCAAGAGTCATTCTTGAATTATTGATTGACTTGATACCACCAGCGATATCCTGAATAAGCCAATAAACGTTTGGCTTAGGCCAGCCATCGGGTGGTTGGCAGATAAGTTTAAATGGTGAACCTTCGGTCGCGCTTAACGATATCGGATTTTCATCCTTAAATGAATTTAATTCGGCCTTTCGAACGAACACCGAATTCGATGTAGCTATGCCCCAGTCATTTTCAGCGAAACACTGATATTGTCCTAAATCTTCGTTTTGCGGTCTTGATATAACCAAAGTACCTCTACCAGGTTGTTGAGAAATGCGATCGTCATACACTGGCCACAAAAAGGGCTTTCCATTTTTAATCCAACGATACCTATATAAAATTATACAATATTAGAATTTTTTCTAACATACGTCAGATACTTTTAGCACATAATGAAAAATAAAAATGAAAAAGATAAATCTTATAACAAGTATATGTCTATATTGGCACACAAATTGTTGATGAAATTTATCACTTAACAAGTTATTTTAATGAGTTATTTTAATAATTATTATAATTAATTCAACATCGATATTTACATGATGAAACTTAACATACGTTTTATAATTTGTTTTTTCTAATTTGTAAATAAATTTCTTTTTATAAATAAATAATATAATTTCTTATAACCAAGATTTTATATATATATATATATGTATATATATATATACATATATATATACATATAATATGTATAAACTATATAATCATTCTTTATTTATTTAAAAAACTGTACCAACGCCCGTATGGTTAGATAAGTCAGTATTAGTGATGATTATTTCACACATCCTAAAGCTATGAGATCATCTTTGTAATTAAGATCGACCAGTTGCACCGACTTCTTCTCTATACTGCATGAGATGAATAAGCTCGACGTGAGTGCAATGTAACTTCAAATGAAATGTTCCGAAAGTACGTTTTCCGTTCTTAAGCAACTTCAAGTGTCATATTTACATAATAGCTATTTCCTTGATAACACTTGCGAGGTATTATCTAACAAGCTAGCAGACTGTGTGAAAGACTTAAAGATAATAATATTTATTCTACATGTAATAAAAAACAAAATAAAAACCAAATCTAAAAAAAATCAGATACGTACGTTGGAGCTGGCTCTCCTTCCGCTTCACATTCAATTAGAAATGGTTTATCATTTTCATTGACGTCTGGTTGTGCCACTTGGAATAGTTGCTCATCCGTTGGTGGCTGTTTAGATATTCGTGGCGGCGATTGAACTAATAAACAAAAAAATATATTAGATCCTAAACAATTATGCCATTAAAGTAAAGATAAACTAGTAAAAGAGAAATACACAAATGTAATCTAAACAAGAAACATTTATGATTCATGTTTAATGTAATGAAACTCCGCTGTGAAAGATGATCTTCGTGATTTTTAACTTAATTATAATAAGGGTCAGCCACAGCTTACTATAATTTAATTGAAATAAATACATTAAGAGGATATAAAGAGTACGAGAATAAATACACGATAGAAGAAAACTCAATGTTCTTTAAAGGATATGTACAGGTACATACAAACATTTGAAAGTAACAAATCTGGAATCTAATAAAAATAATATTCTACAGTTCGTATTAGAATTATGTTGTGTGTATGTTTATTATTTTATTGGAACTGTTGTGTTTATGTTATATTGTTGAAATTATGTTGCATTACACATGTAAAATAATATAAATAATGTATATGATAATAAAATATTCACATAAAAATGATTTACAATGTTTTCATAAAATGTTTCACGTATGTTTTAAGCCTATTCTACAATGTGTTTTTTGTTTCCTTTTTCTTGATTTTTTTCCCTATTTTTTTACATTTTGTCTTTTTGCTTCTTAACTGGTTTTTTTTTGTTTTCTGTCGCCCAAGATAAAAATTAACAAACTTCGGAAGAAACAAGAAATATAATTGTCGTTAAAACGGTCGCAAGGAGGGAAAAAGCAAAAAATAAGAAATAAAGAGCACATTGTAGAATAGGCTTTAACGGCCAAAGATACTCTAGACATAGGTGTAATTGCGTGAATGTACAAATATTAAGAAGTGTATATGATCTGGAGTGTAAACAAATAGGGACATGTATATATGTAAATGTAAATACACAAAAACATAGCAGCCCCGTGTAGAGAATTTATTCTGTGGCAAAATGGTCTTGCGTGAAAAGATCGTTTATAATAGAAAGCACGATTACGAAAAACGGTTTCCATAATAGTGTATTTCACCTTCTACATTCTCCGGGACACGTACTATAATTGAAAATTAAAAAATCACAGGTTTAATAGCAAAATCCATTGCAATTCATAGCATAATAGAATAAACCTCTTAGCTATATTAATTATAATTTAAAAAGTATCCGCGAGCGATTAAATTGTTTACACTCACCTATAGCTGATGTGCCAAGCACCAGCGTGCAAATAATACACACGGCAAGTCTCATTGTCACTTCTTACTTAGAAAGCTAAAACAATAATATTTCTTTTATTAAAGATTTCTCTCGTCAAAAATTATAAAGGACAAGGGTATCTTCGATCAAATCCATGTTAACTTAATCGACAATTAATTCAATCGGCAGAATTATTAATGGCAAAATTTCTAACTGTACAATTTATCATTTTTCTTATTTTTAATCTTTTTTTTCATATTTTTCTCAATAGTTTTCTTTTAACTGACAACTTCAATCTATTGCTCAAATTAAGTTAACCCTATTAAAAAAAAAATGAATCATGGCTTCTGCGATACTAACTACATTTTTTATCAATTATGAGCGACAATCTGCATCCGTATCTATGACAGATATATAAGATTTTCGACACATTTTTGTAATGAACATAACTGAACGATAGTTTGTAATTCTTATGGGAAGCGTTGACTCGACATGTATTGTATATATAGAGGAAAAGCCCCTATTATGAGATACCGAGTTTATTTTAAGTAAATGCTAGAAGTCTATGGGCAGAATTTAAAAAAATAATAAATAATTTTGAAGGGAATTTAATAAGCTTTAAGATAATGTTACATAAAATTTAATTAAAATTTCATTTTTTTTTTTTTTTAAATTAAAGAAATGTAAAAAGTGAGCAAATCGCAAAGTAAAAAAACTGTGCTGCTAATATAAGATGCCCCGAGAAATCGACAGTAAAACGTAAATGTTTAATGTTTCTTAAATAGAAACACAGCCAGGATGCGCGAAAAATGAGTATGCGATACATTATACCCAGAATTCGTCTTCAGGTAATTGAAATCAAGAAATCATTCATCGCAGAAATAGGCACTCGACGTTCATTTCGGTTGTCCTTTTTATTATTGTACAATAACATTTATACTTTAGCAACGATTTTCATTATGACATGGGAGCGTGGGTTATTTCATATTAGAAATACCCTGGGTATATCATATTACGTATATCATATTACGATTTCCATTGCCTTACAGTTTTGCGATCATCAAATCTAACTTCTGTAATTAAGCAATTTAACATATCCCGTATTTTTCTATTAGTACGACCTTACTCTGTCATTACATGAAGAATTTATTGCTAAATATTTATTTATTAAACAATAAACAATGTTTAAAGGCTCTTCTCAATGAAACTTGAAGATATCCAAATTCTAAAATCTTTTTTTACGATGACTACAAGCATGATCTAATAAAAAATTTTCTACTAAACAGTTTTCAATCCAAGAGCAATAAATTCATGGTGGAACCAATAGATAGCGTCTATTAATTTAGCAGAAACGCCGCTATGTCATATTAGGCGCCTATCTCATAATAGGGGGTTTTCCTCTATATATAATTTTGGTAAGTTTTATTCTCTGAGGACGTGTGGTTTAGAAGTAAATAGAACGTTTGAGATATTAACATCTTGCCTGGCTTACTATCCATTCATTATTTTTAAAATTTTAATTCTCTGAGCCTTTAAATATTTTGTAAAAAATATTCATTAACATGAATAAAATAGTACAAATATCACTCAATAAATTAATCGAAATTTGCTCAAAGATACCCTAAAGGTCAGAAAAAACAGAAGTTAATAATTTATAAGCAGTTTTTGTATAATATATCGCCTTTGTACAATATATCCTTCAATATAAAAGCTTCCAAATTGTTTCTCTAAGTACTGTTACATGCGAGACGCAACGTCACATTTTAAAGTAGAAAGAAGAAAAAATTCTCTTTTTTTTATCAAATACTTTACTAAAGTGAACCGATATGTCTGACAGCGCACATATGCAGTCATGTTTCACGTGAGCGACAGATAAGAACTAAAGAAAATTTACGAAATGAATCTTTTTCTGAAAAGGGCAAACTCAAAATAATAATCCTTCCTCAAAATAATAATCAATAACACAAGACAAGTATATTCTAACTAAATAATATTTAATGATCGGTCCATTATGAAAAAAAGATTTATGATTTCTGAAGCAAAAGAATTTATGATTTCTAGAACAAAGGACAGCCAGGGTTAACATAAGTATATGAATAAAACCTTTAGACATCCTCCTCCTTGAGTTACAAAAAAGTTTCAAGAAAAGATTCAAAACATTTGTAAAATGACAAAATGCATCATAGAGATTTATATATATGTTACAATAAAAACAAATTAGCTATCATATAATATGTTACACATATATATGTATTTTTTATATGTATATATAAATTATATATATGTAGTATATTTATCTTTTTTTATATCTTTAAAAAATCTTTTTTTTAATTTTATGGTAAATAATTATTTTAGATAACAAATAATCAAAGATAATAACTTATACTTTTGTCCTTTTATTTAAATTAAAAATCAGAAGATATCAAGTTGCATGTGGTTAAATCATTTGTTAACAAGATATGCAATTCGCAAAGAATTTAGATCAAGCGATATGCTTTTACTAAACAGTTTTAACACACAAATATTAGTTTACCTACAATAGTGTTTATTGGTGATAATAATTCTAAAAATCTTGAGCAATTGTATACATTTAATAAATGTATAAACATATAATTATTGAATTTTACACTCTTATTGCAATATACATACGAAAAAAATCTTGCTGTATTAATTAAAATTCTGGTAGATTTAATCAGATACAAATAAAATACGAGTCTACTTCTACTAATTTATTTAATTTTAATCTTGGTTCGATCCACTCTTCATTTTTTTCTAATTCTTAAGGCCCGGTTCCATCAATATAAGATTAATTTCAATCTCAATTCAATGCATTCAAACGACTCAAAATATAACTTCGTTACAGACTCTCGATATTAAAACCAAACATAGAATAAGATGAATGAGAATACGGCGCGGTTATTAATGCGCAAAATTATTAAGTAATAATGTTACTCTTTTACAAAAAATTACGATGTCGTATTTGAAAATTGTATTTTCGTTTTAACTCACTTTGAGAGTCCTCCTCAACAATGAATTACAAATTTAATGCATGTACATCCTCTCGTGATTCAAAGACAAGTCACCGACAACAAATTGCCAGATTAGGGCTACGGTCTACTTAATGCTACAAATGTTTCGAAACATTTTTTGATTGGTCAATTAGTAAAATTCTTTCTTCTGATTGATCAGTCAAATGCTTTCGAAGCCTTTGTAACGCTAAATAAATTGCATTCTTGAATATAGCATAAAATCTCGACAAATAAAGGACTTGTCTTGAAACTTTGGATTACCATTTAATAAATATCGCCATTAAATATTCACGCAAATATAATGTAATAAAATAAATGCAACAAAACATGCTTACAATAAAGTATCAAGTACATGAATTTGTAATTCGTTGCTGAGAAGAACTTCAAAGTCATTCGAAACGTACAATTTTCCTGGATGACATCGCATTTTTCCAATAAAAAAGTAAAGTCATTATTTAATAATTTTCCGCATTAATAACCGCGCCTCTCATTTATCCTATTTTTATTTTTGATTTCTATTTTCTGGCTGCCTTTTTCTAATTCTAAGAATTAGGGCCATAGCACACGAAAAAAGTTAAGCAGTAAAATATGTATAAGTAGTTAGCGAATTGACCAATCACGGTAGAGTCCGTAAGGCCATAAGCAGTAACTAATCCGTATGTTAATTTACTGCTTACGTCTTACTGCCTTAAGTTTTTTGTGTATCCTGGCCCTTAGAAGATAACAAACAGTTGAACCGAGATTAAAGATTATCTACATTCATAGAGTAGGCACCAATAAAGGCTACGTTCGCATACAAGCTTGTATTACTGCCATTACTGAAAATTTATAGTTTCCGTTACGTATACTATATTATACTGATAACTAGCAATAAAATACGGACACGGCCAAAATATAAATGAATGGAAAACGTGATATTCCATTAAAGCGAATCTTCACGCCTAATAATTTTTTATGGATTTATACAATTTCCAATTTAATATTATTGATACTCTAATAAACATTTTTTAAACCCCAGAAATAATTTATTGCAAAAAATTTCAGCCGGGATTCGAAATTATATAAATTTATAAAAAAATATTATACAAAAATCGGTCTTGACTGAATATAGCGTTTTCTAATCATTTATATATATATATATATACATGATTTTTAATTAATTATATAGTATAATAGTATATATACTTCTCACTTGAATTTTCATGTTTTAAAATATTTCTTTATACTTGATTCTTATATGCCTTGTATACTCCTGATATTGTTTTTAAATTAAGAGTCCTTTGTTCTTGTAAAATCATTTGTGTTTTTAATTCCATCGATTAATTTTCATTTAGTTCTTAATATATACAATAATTTACTACACAATATGAGTCATCTGTGTCTCACGTTAATTTTCACTTTAATAAATATACAAAAATTATTAAGTGATTCTTACATATACTTTAACATCTTTAGAAAGTATTTATAAGATTGATTATTAAAAACAAATATGTAAATATATAAACTGTAACTAATTATTTACTTGATATTAATTTTTATTTTTGAAGAAAAGAAATGTAACAGAACACGAATGTATAGTACTACTGTTTGTATTGTACAGAATATTCGTTTTATTTTTATTTCTTGTTGACACAATCACCATACTTTTGCAATGTACATACTCAGGATATCGTACTAGGCATTGTTTAATAAGGAAATTGTTTCAGAAGCTTTTGGAAGAGACAGATCTTGAGACTGAAAACCCTTCAATGTTTCGGCACGTAACAGCACTTGGATTCTTCCGGCTTCGTCAAAAAAAGAAAGATCAATAAATAGAAAAATTCGTCGCATCCGAAACGAACTATATATATATATATATCCCAGTCTGAGAGATTTTCTTCAATTAATCATACATCACTCCGCGGTCATGTACCCCGTGGCGCTTTTGCCAATGCGGTAAACACAAAATTACACGCACACAGGTAAACATAAACGGGCACGCGCGTGCGCTTAAAACCCTTAGCGCGATCAGCCGCAAGATCGAAGCTGACCCAATTATCCAAATTTTTCAAATTCACCGGGATGTTGTGGGACGGTGGTTGCCAATGGTGATGCGAAAAAAAAAAATGGGCGTGCACCCGACGCCGATGGAAACGAGAGAAGGAAAAAAAAAAAAGGAGACGCCAAAAGGGACTGCGTGTTTTCTCACGTATATTCGTCAACGGATGCAGTTTCATCGATACCCGTGGAACCACTCGAATGTCGCAAGGAAGATCCAAGAAAGATTCAGGCACTCGCAAGACGATTGAAACGCGTCGTTGCCGTTCGACGTCTTGCCGCGATGATCTCACTCGTCGTCCTTCGTGGCGAGTCTCTCCGCGAAGCGGAAACGCGATCAGAATGAATTCGAATTAACAATCTCCGTAACGAAACGGGCGCGTCTCGTTCCGGTCGCCAGGAGGGCGTCCCGTTTCCGCCGCGTACAATTTTGTCGTCTACGATGTGACGTGGTGCGGCGCGGCAAACTGCAGTTTTGCAAACGTGAACGGGCACGGGCGGCGAGAAACACGAATGGAAACGGGAACGACGGTAGGGCGAGAAGCGGGCACACCCGTAAGATCGCATTGATCGCCCGGACGTCGCCGTCGTGACGCATCGGCTGCATCGGGTTGATTGTGGACTTACCGATCCTTGGACATTCGGTGGCGCAGTCACAGCGGTGCCGAAAACGCTCGTCGCTATCACCAGGGCATCGTCGAAATGACCACAGAAACCACCGACTCGAATACGTAACTCGTCCGTACGGTAACCGCACTGTTCAGCGTATTGTGCGTGTAAACGTCTTACCTGTGTGCGTGTGTGCGCGCTCTACGCGTCACGCCGCGCTCGGTGTTTCTGGGTTTCTCGTTGGTCTAGGAAGACTAGATATATATATATGTGTATATAGAGAGAGAGAGAGAGAGAGAGAAGTAGAGAGCGCCGTTACTTTGTCGGTAACGTTATCTACTATACCGAGAGATACTCAATTTCGTTATCGACGAGATATTGTAATTTAAAGATTTGTAATCTAAAAATAATGATCAATAATATTTGTATTGACACTTCATACACTTCACCGATACTCGTACATGTTATCTGCAATTTATATGTATGTCTCTCTTTGTAGCATATATAATTAATTGACCTTATAATTGGAATATATCTTTTATGTACGTAACGATTGGAAAATTTATGTTAGATTTAACAATCATTCGAATTTCTGTGTTAATTTAATATAAGGTAAATATCTGTGGACAGTAAAATAAATGTGTAAAAATTCATACAAAAAACGTAACACAATTTGTAAGTAATTACTTAAATAGTAAGTAATTACTAAAATAAAATACTTCTTCATTAAAATTAACATTTATATTTATATATTAAAATTAAAATGTATTTCAATAAATTTAACATTTATACGTCAAATTGATACATTTTATTTATTTATCTTAGAATTTATGTTTTAAAAAACATTATTTTTATGTTATGTGTTTACTTATTTATAAATTGTATTATTTTAACAATACTAGAAATGTTGAATGTCAATGTAATACAATAAAAAATATTCAAATAACACAATCATATTATATTAAATTAACACTCAGATATTAAAAATTCAATACAAAATTTTAACAAGAACTTGAGTAGACCGTTTCTAACACAAATACAAAATATTTTTTACTGTGTAGTTTTAATCATGATAAATAAAATTTAGCATTGTGATTTAAAAGTCAAATATATGGTGAAAAATAAAATATAATATCATGTATAAATAAAAGATTGTTAAAAATAAAATCTAGGAGTTACATAATTCATGTCTGCCTTTTAAATATATATATATATTATCCTTTACTTAATATCTTTATTATAATATAAGGATCTCCTATGTAGCTGCATGTTTTTGTAAAAAATAAAATATAACATGAATAGAAGAGCGACAGACTAAGAAGAGAGGAGTTATAAAAACATTAAAGCTAAATTTATTATACATCAAATAAAGAAATACCACTTTGCCTTTATTTTCTTCAATAATTAATTTTGCTTCTCAAATCGGTCGTCTTTTGTTAGAAACTTGGAAACATTTTCTGCATATATCTACTGTTACACGAAACCTATAGGTTTTAACATCGGTTTTGAACGATCATATCGAAAGAAGCAATTGCCATGCAGATACTCTCGGTGGTTTACCATTGCCTTCCGAGAGGTGACGATCAAAAATCTCTATGCGTTCTTGGTGGATTTGAATCCGGATCTTTTCAAAGAGCATCTAACTCTCTATTCCAAAATCGCCACACAGTAAAGCATAACATAATTAACATTAATTTAAATCTTTTAACTCTATATATATGATTATGATAAATAAAATTTATTATAATTTTCTTTTTTAATGTGGTGAAAAACAAAATATAATTTAATAAAGAAAAGAAATATCTTAGGAGTTATGTATATATACGATTAGCTTCTTTTTTTTAAATATACATTATCTTAGTCTTTATTTTCATTTTAAAATTTCTTATGTAGCTACATATTTATAAAAATATTAATAAAAAAAAGATAATTATAATTTAAATACTAAAATAGCTCTTCTAAAATGACAACATTTATTTAGCATCATAATTTAAGTCTCCACTAAGCTATAATAAAATATAATTGATATAGAAACAAAAGAAATATTTGAATTTAATTAAAACTAAAATTTATATATATAGAAATTGTATATTCGAAAAAAAAAGAATATGCTTTTACACATTCCTGCTTTATTACTTATGTTCTGAAATAAAAAAATACATGCGTATCTTATATCACTTTATATACAAACTGATCAATTTGATCACAATTCTTGTACTTTTCATAAAATCTTCTAAGCTTTAAAAAAAAAACTTTGTATAATTATAACTAAAATAAAAATGAACACACAATGGAAAATGCCATATTCAAAGCAGTTTTTCGTGCCTAATAACTTCTTGTAAATTTATACAATTTTCAAATAAACTGTGCCTATTATTTATTGGTCTTGAAATACAGTCTTTGAAACTGGAGTAGTAATATCACAAATTGATAAGTATTTTAATATTATTGATGCAAATACACATCTTAGAGAAAGTTGTTAATAATAAATAAAAATAAAACAGCAATAAATATCAATGCAACATAAAAGACATAAAACTTGTTCAATGATTCAAGATCCTAATTGAATTCTATTTAAATTTCTCAATTCAGTCAATCCTAATATATAGCTACATGTATATGTAACATACACTGTGAAAGGAAGGAGGGTTTTATTGATTATATCAAATCAATTAAACAATTTGATATTGTTCCGGTTCTACTTCATGAATATGTCGTAGAAAAAATGTAACTTTGACCTGTTCAACGTGTCGACATATTTTCATGGCTAAACTCGTTCGCAGTTTCATATGCTGAGTAAGGGAAGGAAGATTCAGCAATAAGAATGCAAGACCATCAATTTCCTAATGAACAGAGAGATATTACTTTTAATTATAATCGTAATTAATTTTCAAAATTAAGATACACGTATACTCTGTTCAATGAGAGAATGACCTCGGTTTGCGTATAGCAGACAATGTAACGCTGTACAACGCTATGAAGATCTGCGCAAAACGGAAGAGTTTTCGTTCGATCCGAGATCATTCTCTTGTTGAACAGGAGTCTGGAGACACTGGTAGTCTCGGTGCTAAGCTATATATACTCACTTCTTCTTTGATGCGATATGCAATATCCTTGCAGTCGTTTGTTTTTCTGAGATATCGAAACACATCGTCTACGCTCCAATATAACGGATTTGAATCGAGCTTCCGAGTTTTCGGTCGTCGTTGGGTTTTTTGCATTCTCACGTATTCGGCATCTGCTTCTGAGCAATCAGATTCTATGCTTGTGTCCCAATCTCTTTTAATCCCTCTAGTGATTCCTGTGCCTTGACTGAATCTTGTGGAGTGTTGGTTCAAATTTAAATTTGGAGGACTAGGCAGTTCTCGATCTTTGGGCTTTCTATCATTGAATGAACTACCAGAATCTTCTGAAATATTACTAGAAACCATTTCAGTTTTAACGTCATCTGATTTGTCGGATTTCTCTAAACCTTTCTGTATCATGATATCTATTTCTGAGAGCGGTTGTCTTCCGTCGAATTCTTCTTCAATGAGGTTTTCTGAGATATGCTTTACCAGATCTAACGATATATATGGCAGTTCATCTTCTTGATCATATTCTTCCTGAACCTCCTTGTGTTTTTGTGCCCATCTGCCACGTCGTCTTTTACGTTTTCTACCCCAAGGTTTCGGTTTTTGCACCATGATGCTCGTATATCCTTTTGGTTTTCCTCTTTTTCCAGTTCCAATCGATGCCGCTGAAAATTGAAAATATCAATAGTAAATATGTGTGTGTGTGTGTGTGTGTGTATGTATTTTATATATTAATTACATAATGTTATGAATACAATGAGTTTGCATATGTGCAACTTCTTTAAAATATTCAGTTACTTACTGTATTTTGTTTTCGATGTTTTATAACATTCATCTGGACATTCGTTTTCCGATATATGCAATGGACCGAATAAATTTGGACATACCAATAATTTTTTACAAGTATTTCTGCAGAAATCTGCTACCATGTCACCGGATGTAACAATAGCTACACTCGCACGATATGTGTTATTTTTGTGCTTTGCCTTTAATACTTCTAAATGATAACCGGGATCTGGTTTAGTATCACATTGTAAAACCTTCAAAATTCTAGCACTCCTATAGCCAACAGATACTATCATTGATAAAACTTCCCTCATGACTAGTATAACAGGTCCAGGTCCCACTGATTTTGGAAGAGTCGCTAGTTTACCCTTTGATATCATGGGACCTGTGAAACATCGATAATTAAAATATATCTTTGGACACCAAAGAGAAGAGCGTGGTTCAGATATCGGTATATCCAAGACATTGTTTTTCTTCTTCTCGTTTGCAAACGTTTCTAATTTTTTACATATTTCTATGTAGTCATGTGGTGGTTTTAACGAATAGTGATTAGATTCGCACCATCCGACAGGAAATATATGCAAGGAATATATGTCGACTATGTGATCCGGCCGAAAGTACTCGTCATTATCTAATTTTATCCATAACAGATTGTCAACGATTTTATTAATATGGGCTGCGCATATTACATGTTCATGTTCTGGATCAACAGCCTCCAATCTCATGCCACATTCAAAACCTGCCTCAATAGCACTCGCACGTTCGCTAAATAAATTTTCAGGCGCTGCGTTAGCATGAAGTGCTTCCAAGTATTCATTCCAATCAAAATCTCCCGTCTTTGAAGTCCAACCTTGCGGATGAGTAATCCTATAATATTCAGATTAAGATTTCAGCAGGCAAAATAATGTCAAGCATCAAAGAATTATATACAAAAATATTCAAATAGTTTATGCGATTATATGTATATCTTTAAAGAATTTTAATAAAATAAATTATTTTAAGATTGACATACTCATTATATTTATTTGATACTTACATAATATTATTGTTTTGCGCCCATCCAATTGGAAATATATATGGATGGTCTGCAGTGCACAACCATGTATTATTTTCTGAAGATGAATTGTTAGAGACAAGCGTATTATTTGATTCGTTTAAACATCCAGAATATACATCAATATTCACAAGAAAATATATATCATCAAATACTTTCGTTACAGTAGCAGGACAAATTTTTATTCGATCTGCTGGATGCAAAGCTTCTAATTTCATTCCAACTTCAAAACTATGTTTTGAATGATCTATATTATTATTAAATAAGTCTCGGTCTAGCTCACTATCTTTCGGTTTAGATTCTAATAAGTCCTTCCATTCTTCATATGTATGCATATCGATTATCGAACTAGGTGGTTCCAAAAACCAAGTGGAATTTGATTTAGAGGTAAATCCATATGAATGTAAACGCTCAGATGTACAAAATATCCAGAAGTCTTCACGAGTAGATTCTGGAGTATCATATTTCAATAAAAGACGTCCTCCAATGTTTTCAATAATCTAGAAAAAGAAAGATCCATTAAATATTTCCAAGACTATCACATATAAGTATTAGAGCAAAGAAAAGTAAACACTTTGCTATTTCTTATTGTACAAGAATTACAAGAATTATACTATTTATTTTTTAATTGTGTTTTACAAGTTTTAAATAAGATTACTTCTTTCTTTATAAAGTTCTAATTCTATAACTTTATTCTTACCGTAGCTACCCATAATTTATATGGATGCAGCACGTCACTTATTTCAACTTTCATACCCTGTTTTATCCTTTCTGTCATACTTAAGCCATCCTATAAAGAAAATGAGTAAATACGTAAATAATATTAAAGTAATATTAAAATATTAATTACAATGCCAAATTCTAGAAATGTATCTTTTTTTGGTATCTTACCCCTGTCAACATTTCAGGTGGAAGTGTACGTGCAGTCATCAAAAATTCTTGTAGTTTGTCTACACAATCTGGTGATCTCTCAAATATAACATCAGGTGGTTTTAATTTCTTATTATTTTTCACACTCCAACCAAGTTCATGACCAGCCTCTTTTGTAAGATTAAACCAAAATTCTAAAGATCTATCATCACCACCAAAGTAACGTAATCGCAATAAGGGTCCACAAGCCATAACGATAGAAGCTATCCAATATGACTGCTCTTCCTCAGCATTATTTTTTTGTACTGGTACTTCTAGTGACATGCCCACCTCAATACTGTTCTCCAATGTCAACTCCACATGAGGAAACATAATCTGTGGAACTTCCATGCTCTTTGTGGCATCAAGATAGTCTTGCCAAACAAATCCATATTCTGAAATGTAAAATTTGACAGGACATAAATGTCATTATCTGAATTTAGTATACATAGCAAACTATAATTTTTTTATCTTAATAAAATCTCATTATGACAAAAACTTTATATTATATTTAACATAAATAAATAAAAATAATATTTTTTTACAAAAAAAAACGCTGACATTATGTATTAAAAAACGCCATGTAGATAAACAATATAATAATATAGTGAAATTATATTTTTCAAGAATATTTTAATTTAAAAAATTATTATTTTTATTTAAATCACATTAATTATTCATTTCCATTAAATTCATATTATAATAATAACTGTAAATTATTATAAACAAAAACATAATTTTACGAATCAATAATTTTTTTACTCTGACGTGTTTTTATCAGCTATTATTGACGCGCAAAACGCCATTTTCTAAATTGTTAATTGAGAACAGATAGAGAATTGAATTACATTTGGAACGACATAAAAAGACATAAGACTATGCAAAAACAATGCAACACGTGCTCTTTAACAGTTAATTATCATAATACGTGAAATTTTCCCGTGCACGATGCACGTAATTTACTTCCTCAAAGTTTCATTTAAAAACGCGTTCAACTACCATGTTGTATATTATGTCTATAATCCACATCTACCTTTATTGGAAAGCAATAAACGTTAAAGCTATGTAAGAAAAAAAAAAGACGCGCGGGAACTTGATAATCGCATGCAATTCTGACGCCAAGAGAAGTTATAAATTTCATATGTGTGAGAAAATTTCATGCATACGCGAAATTTAAAACGGATGAGTATAGTTATGAAATTTTTACCTCCATCCTGCAGTTTTTCTTGCACTTGATTCTCGTACGTCTCCATATTTTATTTACACCGCCGAGCACGTAAGTAAAATATATGGCAAGACCATTAATGAATCTTCAGTGAAGGGCCGGCGTTTTGCGTGCGAAATTAATGTAGTAAAGCCTAGTTAAGAGGAACACCTACGATTCACTATGCGCGAATGAGTGAAGGGCAGTGATCCTAAATCGTAGAATTTTTCTACGCATGCTCAGTTCTGAGCAGTAGCGTATATATCATGCCGAAAAGCTTGAGTATTATGGAGGTTCCACCGCTTCACAAACGCTAAAATCTGATTCGTGATTCAAGAAAAAGTTACTAGACCTCGTGCTGTAAATTATACATTAAACACAGTCATCTCGAATGAAAATCCTTGGACATAAATCTCAGAACAAACAAAAATATGTATTACGCCCTATTTTTTTGTTGTTAGGCATCAAGTTCATATTCAATTCATTACTGGCAATATGTTTCGTAAATCAATCTTTACTTGTTAATTGTACGCGTAATTATATGACAAAGAAATTTAATTTATCAATAAAATTTTTATTTTATTCCTTTCTATAATTTCCTTAATCGATATAAATGTTACTTTAATATTTGCAATAAGATTTCGAACACCGGGAAATGAGTACAAATTATTGCATTTTTTAAACAAGATTATTACAAGTAAGATATAAGTATAAATATAATACAGATAATATTTATTTGCTTATGTCTTCGAAAGTAGGAGTAAACTTTAACGTTCGAATTTAAACGGTTAATTGTTTCAGCAACCAGAATTGTTGGCATCAATAGACTAATTTCACACATTCGATTATAAGACTTATATATTACGAATACTAACATAGGTTATGAATAAGTAAAATAAAGACTAGAGTGATGGAGAGCAACAGGGAAGCATAAAAAAGCTAGAAGACAAAAATCTTGAGACAACAGAACGTAAAAAAAGAATAAATACCTCTAATTTTCGCCTTCTAGAAACTACGATTTTTATTTTTGCTAGTCTTATTATATTTAAATAAGATTATCACATTTAATCTTAATTGAGCTTGAATGATCTGAGTATTCACGATGCTAAAAATCGGAACGATTGCAGCCGAATTGTTCAAATGTGATTTATTAATTTATTCTCGAAACGATTTCTGATTGTCGATACAAAGTTTTAATCAATAAAAGAATCGTGAGTTGCATCAGAATAGTAGTAGCAAAGATCATATAATTTTAATCTTTCTTAGGTAAAAATATGAAAAATTTTAACCTTCAACAAAAAATATTCATTTTTCATCGGAAAGTTTCCGCCTTAGAAAAAATTTTTTTATATATATGATTGTTGTCCAAAAAAGACCGAGTATATATATATATATATATACTGATAAAAATTTTTGACAATTTCTGACCAAAGTAGTTGTAACTTTATGACTGTTTCTACAAATATTTGTATCTTATATTAAAAACACTTTAGGGTGCTTTCCATTTGGTGATGATACAAATCAACACAAGTGACATTCTATCTGCTTTTCATTTCATGATAAAGTCGATACACGAATCGTGTTGTCTTTTTCACTCATGAAATATAAGAAAGTTAGAATGATATTTGTGGCGTCTTATGTATGCTCGTTTTCACCAATATATGTAAATTAACTTTAATTTCGGATCCACTTACTCTTCATCTTTTTAAAATTTTTAGAAATGGAAAACACCTTTTGTTACTCACTAAATATCAAGAAAGATAAAATAATGTTTGTATCCATTTGTGTCGACTGGCATAAATGAAAGGCCGTTATTTGAATATTCTCGATAAAAAATTGTTCATGCATAAATATATTTAAACATACATGAACATATATAAATATTTATATTATATGTGTCTATACATTCTTCTTTCTTTTTAAAATTACTGTTTAGTATAAGAAAAATAATAATAATAACGAAAAAAAATAAAAAGTAATTAAAAGGATAATTTTCATATTATTTCTTTTAGAAACAATCAAGTTTGAAGAAATGTAAAAAAAATTGCTCATACGTAATTATAAATAAAATATTATATACAATTATGTATGAACAATTATTCTAATTTTTCTAAACTTGATTTTTTCTAAAAGAAATAATATGAAAATTATCCTTTTAATTATTTTTTGTTTTTTTCATTGTTATTATTTTTCTTATACTAAACAATAATTTTACAAAAGGAAGAAGAATGTATGAACACAATTTTTTCTAAAAAAAAACAATACGGAAATTATCCTTTTAATTATTTTTTATGTTTTTTTCTCGTTATTATTATTATTTTTCTCATACTAAACAGTAAAAAAAAATTTTATAAAAAAAAGATGAATGTAAGACCATTTATGAACATATTTCATATATAATTATTATGTATGTTTAGATATATATATTTATGTTGATGCATAAAAAATTTGTTACCAAGTTATATGTTTTTTTGTTGATTTCATTGATTATATCAAACTTGTATGCAGTTCAGAATCCTTAATAAAGAAGAGAAAAGAAGAAAGAAATCATTGTGCAGTTCAAAATCGTACTTAAAATCTTATATAATAAAATCTAATTATATATACAATCTGCAATCTGCAATTATATATACATCAGCAAAATCTGTTATTTTGAACAATTTTTTAATTAAATATGTTGTTTAAAGATCGCAAAATGACAAATTCTACTCGTTTTCTGTCAATTTATCATCATATTCCGTAACAAATTCTATTGGCATCATTTCTGCTGGCATTCTGCCGATAAAATTCGTAGTAAACATTTTGCAAAATCTATTTTTGACAGATTTGACTATCTGTTTAAATATCACCCTAGATTTATGAGGTACAAAAATTTCAATCTTCAATCAGTGTTCGAATTATAAACACAAATCTGTCATACAAGTAAAATCAAAAGACAAATATAGATTTTTATGAAAATATAATATAATTATATTATTTTTATATATAATATAATTATATTATAATAAAAATAATTAAAAAGTGGTATATATTAATAATAATATAAAAATCCTTGTTTTAAATATAATTTAAGGAAATAATATTTAAAGAAATAATATATTTTTTTAATGCTAATTGATATCAAGTTATTTTAATATAATAACATATTTTTATAGAAAAAAATATTCAAAATTTTTCTCAAGAATCCAAAAAAACTGTCCTACTTTGCACAAGTTGGTTAAATAGGTCATTTTAAGAAGTCATGCAATCGACTATACGCACATATGCGTACAAAAATAGTGAGGATGCGCATGCGTTGGAAAATCTTATAATCTGGGATGAATAATTGCTAAATCTGTAGATTATCGTTACTTGTTAATGATAAAACAATCGCTCTTAACACGTAAAAGACTCAAATTCGATTATTATAAATAATTTTAGAAAAAAATATATTATTAGCAACATAGACACAAGTCTAAAAAAATATAAATAAATCCAACTGAAACTACGTTCCTAACAAAATGAAAATACAATAATAAAAATAATAATCTCAAATATCAAATCCAATAATAAATCGTGACACTTATTAATTAGAGCATAAACTATGATAGAAAACAAAGAATAATTATTGGCAAATAATTTGGATGTCGGGTGCCTATTGTTACGCTCCTGATGCATAATAAAGACTTGCTACATATATATAAAATGCAAAAGCACAACATGCGGTTCATTCATTTCACCTGCACCTTCTGCACTCGATTCGTCACCCTTTCTCTCTCTCTAACAGCCAAATAAATATTTATCTTCTTTCAAATGCAAAAAATTAAATTGAGTACAAATATAACAAACAGATCTGTATACAGATCATTCTCTTAACTGAGCAAATACACAATATTTGATAATTTTAGAAAATATATGTTGTATTTTTAATAATTAAAATACTTATGTTATGCTTTTGCACTTAAAATAATTTCGTGTGTAAAAATTTTTGGTATAGGTATACATCTGTAGCAAAAATTGTCTTTAAACTTTAAATATAACCATTTCTTTTAAACCAATCGTTATTTCTTTCATGATGCAGCTTCAGATTTGTATAATTATAATCCTATCAATAATAGAAAAATAAGTTAATAAATGCTAGCATACTCAAAAACAGTTCTTGTACACTTTCTTTACCAAAAATATCAGCCTCACAGATTTCTATAAGAAAACTAGAAAGAACCTTACGGATGAGAATATGGATCTATAATATACGCGTATTATTGACATACATGTATGTATATTCAGGATGTCCACGCGTTGTTTCTTTTTCCTTTTAAACAATCGACGATTCGACACATACACTGACAAAGTCAATTAAAAGTTAACTCGAGAACAACTAACAAGCAATCATAAATGAACATTTACGACAAACAAAAAGACGAGCGTATAAAAATGAGTCTAGACACCGATAAGGTACTATTAAAGACGGCCAGCCACGGGTAAATTTTCATGATCAAGTGAACTCGGAGGTAATTGAAGAGTACAGACATTATCGACCGTTTCAATCGTTCAATATTTAATAGACAGCAGACTCTATTAGTCAATAATAGAGTATTAAATTTATAATTTATAATATTATATAAATACATAAATAAGCATACATATTTACAATCCAATAATATATCATGTGTTGTTACAAAACTATTTTTTTTATAATAATCAATATCACGAATAACAATGCATATTTTAAATGAAAATAGAATATTATCGCGTCATAAATGTATCCAATAAGCAAAATATTAGTAAAAAAAATAATATGCGAGTAATTTGTTAGCAAATCGAGCATAATATTGCAAGAGATATGCATATTTATATCTATAAAGTATCTACATGGATAATAATAAATTAAAAATTAAATGCATTGATTAATTATTTAGATATTTTAATTTCATATTATCACTTTAATACATAAATTCTTTAATACATAAATATGATTTTGTCGCATAGAAAGTATCAAGATAACATCAAATGACTTTAACGTCTTTAATAAGACGTTATTAAAACGTTACTATGCTACCAGTATATATTCGTATTTAAAAACTTTATAAAATCGATATATAAAAATATATTTTATTAGATTTCACAATTATATTAAAATACATATATTTAAAATGCTTAAGAGCGTAAAATATAACGAAATTCATTGGTCGTTGAAACATTAATGTGAAACATTTGAATTACGTATTATAACTTTGTATTTTCTTAATTGATGCAATTTTTTATATTTACTTTTGTAGGAGAGATTTTTGAAAGTTTTACACACATAAATTTATGTTAAAGAGCTTAAAAAAATTAGTCTCTTATAATTCGTCTCTTTAAAAATATATAAGACACTAATTATAGAAAAGTAATTTCTATTGAAAAAAAGAGACTGACAGTGTCTTCAATACTGACTCGACTCGAATCGAAAAAGCTATTAGTTTAACTGTAAGAATCACTTAGCAAATAAAGATTTCCAGGTACTTATTTAAGAAAGTTCGGAACAAATCACCTCGAAAATTATTTCTGAAGTGTATGAAACACTTGCAGAAGTTCTATCAAATAAATTTATCTAATAAAAATATTTTATTTCTTTTTAGAACAATTTTATTTCAAAAAAATTTGCAAATATAGTTTACACATATATTAATAAGAATTATTTATAAGAAATTAATTACAAAAGTAATTATGAAAATGAGAAATGTCGATATGTATTTCAACAAAAGCTTGCAGAAAATAGAAATGATTAAAATCGTGTTAAATAACTTTGTGGTATAGAGTCGCATGGCTGCTATGGGGTTTAAATCCACCTAAATCACACGTATCAAATTTGATTTGATCGTCACTTTGATCATCATCACCAAGACAATGACCAAATTAAGAATATCTTTGCCATAACAATCTCTTCCGATAGGTCGTTCCATGATGGAATATTTCTTCTACCATGGGCCATTCGGTGTTAAAAACTGTAGGTCCCATATATTGTGGATATTAGATGGACATATGCAGAAGAGATTATCACTGACAAAAGACAACACACTGAAAAAGGAAATAATTTTTTAATGCTACTGATTCATCAGGTGATCACAGATTCGGTTCAGAAGAAACCACGTTATTGGAACCTCCAGATTGATAGGAATATACAGAAAGCGATGGTGAAATAGCAGAATAGGTCGTGGGTATAGGCGATCTTTGAGGAATCGAATCTTTGTATTTCCCTAATTCTGCTTCTATAAGAATCTCATTAATGTAATGTTTAGCCATTATACGTGAATAATTATCTAATTTCTTCAGTGTCAGTGCCACGTATTCACCATAAGTCTCATTTTCATCTCGTTGATATTCTTTTTCTGCAACAGTAGCTTTTAAAATATACATTTCACTTGGCTTATCTTCATTAATTTTTCTTTTCTTTGAGTTACTTAATTCTGGAGAATAAAACATTTTCAAATGTTTTCTTCGCAACGAGGTATTACGTAACCGTACACTTCTCTCTGGTTCGTGTAATGTAGCTTCTACTTTTGGATATGTTGTGTCTGTTTCATTAATACCTTCTTGATCTTTAAGGTCACTACTTTCTTCCTGTTGACATGTTTCAGAAGTCTGAAATAACGACAACATTACCATAAATATATTATACATTATGACTCGTATTCAGAACGCTTACAATTACAGTATGTTAGCGCGCTAACATACTATAGTTGTAAGCGTATTCTGAATACGAG
>NW_017305843.1:1756666-1757520 GCF_001594115.1 Trachymyrmex septentrionalis | reverse complement strand
TATATTACCAAAAATTGTAATTGTATTTAGTAGTATATATATATAATTAATTTTATATTCTAAATATAAAATCCTGTGACTGAATTATATAATTCAAAGAGCAGAATGAACAAATGATAATAAGATTCGAAGGAAAAACAATACTGGAGAATTAAGTTTATTTTTGTTTTTAAATAGTTTATAAAAATTCATAATCTACTCTAAAAAGAGAAGATGTATACTGACGTTAATTTTACTTTCAAAATTAAAATTAAAAGAAATTTATAAACTGTAAATGTATGTTCATTTTACCTCAGAAGTATCTCTTATTCCTCTTGGTTTGTAATGATCTCCCAAGAACGTCATTGCACGATATGCAAACCATTTTGATGATACTTTTTTCTCAGTTCCCTTTGCAGAATCAATCATCTTAATTCTCTCTCTTCTGTATGACGCCTAGAAAAAGTACTCATAGATTCATTATCAATAATTAAAGACTGACTTGTGCTGAGCTTATTGAATACAAAATAATTACGTACAATAATTCTCAAAGTTATAATTACTTTTTGCATTAAAATACTGGTATATAAAAAACAAATATATTTGTTTACCTGTAACGAAAGCCATTTCTTTTTAACATCTAGTATTGTTGTACAGAATTTATTGGCAAGATTTTCCCACGTTTCATTTTTTTTCCTACTAATTTTATAATATGGATCTGAAGAATCCCATAAAATCGGTAAGCTTTCAATTTCATTAATAAATAATAAAGCTTTATCGTTTGGCCACTCCATTATACTTCACTAACATTTCATAATATATTTATTATTATTATATTGTTATTATAATTTATATTATATATGGTAAATTTTATA
>NW_017305843.1:1745608-1756652 GCF_001594115.1 Trachymyrmex septentrionalis | reverse complement strand
TTTATATATATATATATATATATATATATATATATATAATATATTTGTATTATGTCTATTTAATAAAACGAAGTAAGACTTCAATGAAGGTCGAGTCTTATAAATGTCTTAACTGAGAAAATGTGTTAACCCATTCAGTCTGATCAAACATGAACGATCACGAACAAGTGCTTTTCTCCTTTCTATAGATTTCCGTCCTATTGGGATAAAGTTTATGACAAGATTTGATAACACAGTATCACACAATATATTGCTGAATTGCATTGGATTTGTTTTTGGATAATTATGGATTTATTAAAGTGGATTAAAATGTTTCCTTTCAAAAAGATCCCGTTGTGGATTAGGGAATAGTATCCGTGTCTTCCACTTGATAGATAAATACTTTACTAATAATAGATAACAATAAGTTCTTTAGCACCTCACCGAATGCTTTTCCTTTGATAAACATATCGACAAGCAAGACAGAACGAATTCGTCGATATTCATTTGGGCTCGTTTGTACTCGCAATATCAGTCGCACTCGTCGAGTTCGTTCGTAATTCTTCATTCGTGCTTGTTCGCGTTCGCTCCTGCTCGATTTGGGCTACTTGGAACAGTACCAAAAGTTGGAACAGACTGATAAAGTATTTATTAATGACTCCAATCCTGAGAAAATTTTTAATTATCAAGCGGACCCGATAAGCCCGGTAATAATATTCCATTTTTATTTATAAAAATTGCACTTCTATTGTTATCAACCGCGTTCCGTCATTCATATAACATCGACTAATAATCAATAGAAAAAGATGCTATTTGCAATGTGTATGCTCTTATTTACACAGCATTTAATAATGAATGAATAACTGTGGTAATATGTTAAAATTGATTATATTATTGATTTTATATATATAAATTGTTTAACTTAAATCATATCAACCAATCGATAGGGTTTTTATAGTCTTATTCTCAGGTCCATCAGACCCATTTGACGATCATTAAAATTCATTTAGGGCTGACTGCTGCTGAATAAACCTTTAACATTGACAAGAGAGAGATCATTATTTATTCTGTACATATCATGCACTGACAAGAAATTATATACCTACCAATGAGATGCTATTAAAAGATAAGTTTGAAGCCAAGTGAATGAGCGTGAACGAATGTAAATGGACTACGAATTTGATTCGATGAGTACGATAGTCATGAATACGAATCGCGAGTGAGTCCAAATGTATACGAGATGTTACATAGTTTAGCAAAAAAGTAGACGAAGGACTTAAGATTTCCCTTTTTTTTTTCTTTTCACATTTAAATAGAAAATTATTTCAACAAAATTATTCCATGAATGATAAATTTCAAAAATAAAGATTACTTAATATAAAAGCATTCATCTCATTAATATTCATTTCTATCAAGATTAACTAATCTCAGTTTTTTTTTTAATTTACTTTTTATTTTTTTCTAGTTCTAATTAGAGAAAGAATAAGGAATAAATTAAACAGAAAAAAGTTACTTTATATTCATATATTAATAAAAATAAATATACTTTTAAAAAGAGAAATATATTTTCGCGTGTATTTATTGGGATTTTCTTGACAAATTTTTTATGGAAATAAATATGAAAATTATAAAAATGTACTAATCATTAATGTTAAGCTTTTTATAATAAAGATTATAAAAAGATTATTGCTTCCATATAGATATTTACTAAAAAGTACACTAATTCTCTCCTTAGATCTTAAAATTTTAATAGTAATGAAAAACTCAAACGTTGATTAATATCTTTTTGTCGATATATCAAACAACAAGCGTTTTTTTAATATATTTCGTGAGCACTCGTTTCCTATCTCTCTAACTTTGTTTAGATTTATCATCTAGAAATCTTATAAAAATAAATTTTTCAATATTCACTTACGAAATATAAGATAGCAACAAATTAATATTATATGGCAATGGTTCAGTTATACAAAACACTTATATAATTACATCAATCTGTTATTATCACAAGTCATACTTATCAATTACTTAAAATATCGATAAATGTTGATAATAGAATATTGTAGGACACTTTTGGCAGATTATCCTTTTTTCATACCAATATTTATGTATTATAAAACAAATAAATGTTTATTGTATGCAGGAAGAACAAAAGGTGTTGAATTGAGTTATAGAGGAAATACAGTTAAAAATATAACAAGTCATTTCTCAAAATATAGTAAATCTAATTGCCCGTCCATACATTTGTATTTGTATATACCGTTATCTCGGAGTATTATAAAAACATAGAAAGCAATATAATATAGGAAAAACGGTACTCCATAAAACTTTTTTTTTTCCTTGGTCAAAAAGGCTACACATAAATCTAAGTTTAAAATACAGTTGTATCTTATATAATATAATTCTTGTTTCATTTTTATACAAAATCGAATCATCTCTTAAAATGTCTTAAATAAAAAAAAAAAAGAAAAAAGTAGAAGTTTGAATAATCTTTTAGAAATTTCTAAATAAAAAAATACATTGCACTGATTTATAGTATACAATTTGCGTTTTTTATGGCCGAGCAATTCATGGCGTCACTAAATTATAAATCTAAGTCTCTTATTTACATTCTATACGTCATTCACAATTAGTCTTGCAAGCCATTCTGGGTGCTTTTCAATTGCTTAACACATTTTGACACTAACTGTTAGAAACACCTTTACATGTAATGTATGAAGCTCGTGATTATGAACGAAATTAAAAGTCTAATGAATAATTTAACCGAAAAAATTAAGTTACAGTAATTACTTAGATGTAATGAACGTGTACATTAAATTTCATAAATTTTCATGAAAAATTTAATGTAATGTCAGGAAATTAAGTTAAAATTGTGTAACTTAAAATTTAATGAACTTTAAGAACATTTCTAACAGTGTACAGTAATATCAAGACAATGATAAAGATAATTGGAATATCTCAGAAAAGAAAGTAAAAACGACAAATGATAGTGAAAATAATACCGAATACACTGTCCGACGGCATGACACCGAAGGCAACAACAGTAAGAACTCGGATACTTAAAAAAGTTGAACAAAAACGAACAGTATTTGATAGATTTGTACACAAAGTGTACAAATCGATTAGAACAAAATGTGTAGTTTCAGTCCGTTTCAGATAAAATTAGATTAAATTTACCTTTTACTGCCTTTATTAAATAAAAAAAAAGCAAAAATGCCAATTACCCAATGTCTTCCAACCTTATTTATAATCGCAAAAGCCAATATCTGTCAAAAGAAAATTGGCATCAGAAGAAGTATATCAATAACAATGATGAAGATAAGCTGCCGCGGTTAATAACATGTAACGGTTACTAGAAAACACAAGTTTACACAACCGCTAGTAGCCCTCGGGCTGAATACGGATGTTGTATTGACGATTACATCAATTAGAACGATTACATCAATTAACTTGTGTCATCATATGCACGAAAGTGTCTAGTGATTTTACAATTGGAAAACACCCTCTAGATATACCCATTCGTAATAAAAAGAAAGTCCAATCAATCACTTGATTAGCATTAATCAATATTAATGCAGTTGGTTCAGAAAATTCTAACTTTATACAAATAACAGTTCGATTGCAAACCATTGCTTGTTCGCGATTGATAGGGGAGATCAAGCCAAACTTAAATGCCCAAGCGACTGAAAACATCTGCCCTTTTGACATGCGTCACTGTTGCCACTTTACTGAAAGTCACTTGTTTGGCAGTAGTTGTGCCCAAGCGTGCTTTGGCTGGTATTGAGACAAGTCGTTCTGAAGCTGCAATAATAAAATCAAGAAAAACCATTCCCTTTTACACAATTACTTATATACTAATAAAATTTATATAACATATACAAACCTAACTTGCCAGATGTAACTGTAGATATTTTTTTTGAAATACCTTCAATGCTAGATTTAACATTGGATACTTCCTTTTTCAGTTTCAGTATACGACTTGTATTATTCAAAGTAATCTTCTTGTTAACTTCATGATCGGCATGCATAGTGCCAGTAATTTTAGGCACGACTCTCTTTGTCGTTATAATTGACGTGCGTACGCTAGGTGATGTTCGGTTTTTCAATATGCCTGGCGTACTGATAATGCTTGACCCATTCTTAAGTATTCCTGCGGTAATTATCTGATCCTTCTTATCATCTATCTCACCGAGACGCTTAAAAACACTAGTAGATCTCTTAAATACTTCTTTACTAACTCCAGTAATATTGAAAGTAGGCGTCGTGTCAACTAAATTAGTTGTGCTCGTGACCGAGCTATCGCCTAATCTATCAAATACTGTTCGTTTTTGTTCAACAGGTTTTTTAAGTATCTGAGTTCTTACTGTTGTTGCCTTCGGTGTCGCGACAGTGTATTCGGTATTATCTTCACTACCATTTGTCGTTTTTACTTTCTTTTCTGAGATATTCCAATTATCTTCATCATTGTCTTGATACACTTCTTCTGATGCCAATTTTCTTTTGACAGATATCGGCTTTTGATTAACAGCATTAGTAGTAACTGGGACAGAAATTGGCTTCCTTAAAGTCAAAATCTTTTTTGTTGCAGATAAAGATTTAACTATCTTCTTTGTAGAGTCTGTTTTAGATGCTGGTAAAACTATAATCTTATTTCCAATTTCCTTGCTTCCTTTTTTCATAATAGGTTTTGATACAGAAACCTTTGGAGTTGGAAGTGTGTCTTCCGAATCAACTAAAAATCTCTCGCAGGTTGTTTCTTCCACTACTTTCTTAGCATATCTCAAAATAGCAATCATATCGCCCATTAATGTGATGCCCATTTCTTTGAGACTAGGTTTATCCAAATCCGGCAACATATCTGGTTTGATACGATTATTTGAGAACACAACTGCATGCTTAGTGGCCACATCTTGAGAAAATCCAGCCCCTTTAAAGAACTTTACCCAATAAGCTATAAAAAATTGATATGCAATTATATGTTAAAGAAGTAAAAGGAAAAATAAAATCTGTAAAAGTTATTATAAGTACTCAAATTTATAAACAAAATGTGTCATAAATATAACTTTTAAATTACAAGATCATTTAGTATGAATAGAAGATGGCATTATTTACTGTTTACACGTTTTTCATCCCGTTATAAATTAATAATTTTAAAATTATTAATTTTAAAATTGCAAATTTGAAAGATCGTTATAAAATACATTCACAACTCACCTGACAAAGATGCAGCCATTTTAACAGTTGAAGTACGAGATAAATTTTGTCTTTTTGGCAATAATTAATTAAGTCGAGAAACCGGACTCTTTTTCTTCAAGAATATATCTCTACCCACTTTTTGTACATTTTGCAAAGAGCCGCCACAATTAAGTTCCAAGTTGCAATCGTACGAAATTACAGTCAGATCAAAAGAACAGATGCACGAAAAATTTTGATTAACGATCTCTAATTATTCCAATTCTAAACCGTTTCTGGTTCTATTTTATACAATGTCGAGAGAAATTATTAATAAACACAAGAATTTCTCTGGGGCTCCACTATGCCTATATATGTATACACTGATACACGTTTTGTGTACATATGTACACAATACGAATTCAAGTCACACACACACAAATGTATACGTGAATGACATATATCAAGCGATACACAAGATGAGAACAGAGAAGGGCATTCAGAATCCTTGATTGCAAAACATGATAGGATAGGAAGCGATGAAGTAACCAATCACCTCCCGACCATTAAGCGGGAAGCACAGATTCTTGCATAATGCATAGCATGTAATGCATAAGAAAATATACCAATTAAAGTCCTTTGTTTCCTTTCTTTCCATAAAATAAAGAATTCTGATTGGTTGGTTTTCTTATGTCTTATGTGTTATGCGTAAAGCCCATATCAGACTACCGAGTCTGTAAGCCAACCCGATTGCCAACTCTGACTGCCGACCAATATTGGACCAATCATATTGAATCAATCTTATTGTGATTAGTCCATTATTGGTCGGCCAGAGTTGGCAATCGGATTGGCTTTCACATGCAGCGCAACTTGCGTAAGCGTAAGTCAATCAAATGAGATCACTGAGATGCTTACGCTTTATTATGCATTTTATGTGTGAAAAAACTCTTCAAGCGGTGTGGGGAAGGAGATCACAAACCACAGATTTCTATATACTATTAGACATACTATTAGATATACTATTAGACTGCTAACTTGTTTGAAAAAGTGGTTCCCAATTTTGATGTAACGTTATATGCATGCGTCGAGAATCGCTCCACGTGACGTATATCTGCACATGCGCATACATCAGCACACTATTTTGACAGGTTAATCTAATTTAATAGTATCAAAACCACTAAATACTTATTTTTATAATTCAGCTATTATAAATTATTTTAATTTATAGGAAACTGAATAAGATCGCATCTTTTATACACGTTTATTAATATTCAATTGTCTTTCCAATATCTTTACCTTTTTATTTAAACTCTTTCTCTTCCAAAAGAAACAATATTTTTTGCTATAAGATTACACCACTTTTATAAGATTATACATTTAATATGTGAATGTGATATAAAACAACCATACTGTATTCCTTTAGTATATTCGTGACGTATGCGCATAACTATCACACAATTTCGAGATCCACATAACTATTTCACTAGTCCTAGAAGTTTTTTCCTAGAAGTTATTTCACTAGTCTAGAAGTTAGCAGTCTAGTAGTATATATAGAAGTCTGTAGCATAATCTCTTATATAAGAGCGACCAATCACAACTGTGTCCCGGCTGTCCCGTCTGTCCCGTCTGTCCCGTCTGTCCCGTCTGTCCCGTCTGTCCCGTCCCTGAGCAAGATCCCTCCATTTGTGAGCCTCGCACCCCATTTCGTTAAGGTCCATTCTAATATTATCTTTCCGCGCCATGTATTCGCACCTTAATGTTTGCGAGCGTGTGGATGTTAAGTGGAACGCATCCTAGAGATCCTAGGAGTGCTTTCTAGCAAGGACATAGTCAGAAACTGTGTAACACAATGAATCATTTTATTCTTGTTTAACGTAGGCAAACAACAAGGATGTAATGATTCACTGTGTTACATTGTGTCTGCTGCGTCCTTGCTGGAAAGCACCCTACCTCAAGGGATGTGTTCCGAGTTTCGCGTGAAGCGCATGATGCATCATTTGTCCTTGTTGTTCATCAAATAATGAAGAAGGATAAAACAATAAATCATGCGTTTCATGCGTAACTCGGAACCTTATGATTAAGCTGTAGGTAAAAAATTAGAGGTTATGTTTAATATATGATTAAATAAATGTTCCGTATAATAATTAAGTAGATATTAAGTGATACAAGTAAAAATGAGTATTCTAAATGAAGTAAAAGTACGTAAAAAACTCGAATGTGTTGACTTGCAAACCAAGTTATGGGCTTTACAGGAAGTGAGCCAAGGTACTCCAGTGAATGTTGTTGCCGAAAAAATTAATGTTCATAAAACAACAATAAAATATTGGATAAAAAGTAAAGATTCTTTCCGAAAATGGCAGAAAATTAACAATGACGAAGGAAAAGGCAAAAAAAGAATTAAAAGTCCAATCCATACTTCAATCGACAAAGCTACATGGTTATGGTTCCAAGAACGCAGTGCTACAGATTTTCCAATATGTGGTCCAACAGTAAAAATGCAGGCAATGAAATTTTGGAAAATGTTTGGCGGTGAAGGTACTTTTAAAGCAAGCAATGGATGGCTTGATAAGTGGAAAATACGCCACAAAATTAGAACTGATTTTACTACCGGTATGTCTTCTTTAGATAGTGAAGGTGCTGAAAAGTATAAGACAACTTTTTTAGATATAATAAAAAATGAAGATTTGTCACCACATCAAGTCTTTAATTGCGATGCAACTGGGTTGAATTATAAACAAATTCCGAAAAAAACATATAGTGGTAACAATGAGTCCGAATCAACAGGATTTAAAATAAAAAAAAAACGAGTAACTATCATGATTTGTAGTAATGCAAGTGGCACATTAAAATTACCGTTAGTATTAATAGGGAAAAATACCAAACTATACGGTTTTAAAAGCTTAACTGTTCGGCCGGTAGTGTATAAAAGCCAAAAAAATACTTGGATGACAGCACTGTTGTTTGAGGAATGGTTTAAGGAGCAATTTGTGCCACAAGTACAAAGTTTTTTGAAGAACATGGAATTATCACCCAAGGCAGTATTATTCATGGACAATCGTGATGGGCATTTAGAAAATTTATCGCATGATGAAATTAGGGTTGAATTTTTTCCCCCTAATATATCACTTTTAATACAACCCATGGATATAGGAGTTCTTCAAAATCTCAAAACTTTATATCGAACTAATGTAATGTCTTTTTTTATCGATCAGTTCAATATTGGAACTAATCTACCAATAGCTATGAAGAAACTTAGCATTAGAAATGTCATTTTTTGGATTACTACAGCTTGGAATAAAGTCAATAAATCTATAATATCAGAATCATGGAAGGCAGTAAGTAAAAAAATGTTTCAATTTTTTAACTAATGCATACTTCTTATTTACATTTAATAACTAATGCTTACTTTCTGTTACTTTCAGTTATGGCCAGACATTTTACAAGTTCTTGCACCTAATGATGACATTGAAATTATTGATGATATTTGTCATGAATTGAGAGGTTATGAAGATCTCACTGTTCATTTTCATAATTTTTTAAAAGATCAACTTGGCGCAACCGTAGAATTAATTACTGTTCAAGACTGGCTGAACTCCCATAGAGTTATGAGTGAAGATGAATGTTTGACTGATTCACAAATAGTGCAAATAATAAATGAAGAAGAAGAAGCAATAGAAGAAGAAAAAAAAGGAGTACAGCGAAGAATAAAAGCAGTACTACAGAGTAAAGACACAAGAAGAAGACTACAGAATAAAGACGATACAATAGAAGAAGGAGAAAAAAAGAGAAGTAAGAAAAGAAGGAAAACAAAATCAGGAAAAGGAGGAGCAGACCCAGAAGAAGTAAGTTTTTTTTATAAGTAACAATAATCTAGATAGATTCATTATTCTTTTAATTATTTTCAGTTATGTGAAATGCTTGAAGATTCCATTCAAAAAGTGCAAATGTATTTGGATACAGTGATTAGACATTGCAACGGAAATTCCCACTACACTCAACAAAATTTAATTAATTTATATGAGATTAAAAATATTTTAAGGAATGAAAGCCAAGGATTTTAAAAGCCAAAGATAAAATTAATTTTTAATTTTATATAGAATTATAGGGTTTAAAGATTCTATTTTAAACTATTTATGCTTTTTAAATCATTTAGTCTATAGATAGTATAATTCAAGATGGTTGTGATATTACAAATCAAAATCGATAATTTATTTTTTTTTGTATTAAAAAAATTTTAATTTCAAATTATGTATTTATTATTATCATATTGAGTGAATATTCCCTGACTAAATATTCTTTGCATAATCTATAATTTTATTGCATTCAATTATTTAATTTTTTTTTACATAATATATTTAATATTTTTTATTAAATTTATAAATTATACTTATGAACTTTTATTCACTTTAATGTAATAAATTAATAAATAATATTTCGTACATTCATTTTTAATTGTATTTCTATAATTTTTTCTCATTTATTTTTCTATTTTAATTTTAATTCAAATTATTTTTTATTTGATTATTTTTCCTACTATAGTAAATGTCATTACAAATTTTTTTTGTTATGGCTTCAGCAGCGTCAAAGCTCTATATATTCAACCTCTCACGGGAATAGAGGAAAGATCCCTAGTACGAGATACCAAATTCATTTTGCATAAATGCTAGAAGTCTATAGGCAGAATTTAAAAAAATAATAGGTTATTTTGAAGGGAATTTAATAAGCTTTAAGATACCATTACATAAAAATTTAATTCAAATTTTTTTTTTTTTTTTGAAAATTAAAGAATGTGAAGTGAGCAAATCGCAAAGTCAAAAACTTGTGCTGCTAATATGAGATGCCTCAAAAAATCGATAGTAAAACGCAAAATATATCAGTATTGCAATTAAAAAACTTTATTTAATGTTTCTAAAATACAAACAGCTAGCGTGCGCGAAAAATGAGCATGAGATAGATTACGTCCTCGTTTTTAGGTAGTTGGAATCAAGTGCAGATATAAGCACTTGACATTATTCCGGTTGTCTTTTTTATTATTATACAATAACATTTATACTTTAGCAACGATTTTCATTGTAATATAGGAGTATCGATTATTTCATATTAGGAATACCTTAGGTATCTCATATTACGATTTCCACGCCTTATAGTTTTACGATCATCAAATCTAACTTCTGTAATTAAATAATTCAACATATCCCACATTTTTATTAGTACAACCTCACTACATAAAGAATGTATTGCCAAATATTTATTTATTAAATAATAAACAAGGTTTAAATGCTCATCTCAATGAAACTTGAAGACTTCAAATTTTTAAATTTTGTTTTACAATGACTATAGACATGATCTAATAATGAATTTTCTACTAGTTTTCAATCCAAGAGCAACAAGTTCATGACGGAACTAATATATAGCTTTATTAATTTAGCAGAAACGTCACTATCTCATATTAAGACACCTATTTCATATTAGGCGGCTTTCCTTTACTGGTTACTCCTTCCTTTACTGATTACGTATGTGTACGGCTAGAAACTCTTAAGGGAGAGTCTGGCAAAGTAATATTCAAGTTTCGATGTGTGAATTCAACTGTTAAACGACCAAATTTTTATCCTTATTTAATGTTCGGTAAATAACATGGGTGAAATGACTAGTTTGCCATGGTGAACGTTTGCCAGACTTTTGGCCGTAGCACAGACTCTCACGCATAATGCATAATACATAGTGCATAAGAGAATCAACCAATCGAAATTCTTCTTTTCTATGAAATGGGAGGAAAGGGGAGATTCTGATTAGTTGATTCGCTTATGCATTATGCGTTATGCAAAAGTCTGTGCTGCGGTCTTTTCCCTTGAGGATCTCTATATACGGTTAATGCCTAAAGCCCGATGTTCACGAT
>NW_017305843.1:1736925-1745508 GCF_001594115.1 Trachymyrmex septentrionalis | reverse complement strand
TGCATTATGCGTTATGCAAAAGTCTGTGCTGCGGTCTTTTCCCTTGAGAATCTCTATATACGGTTAATGCCTAAAGCCCGATGTTCGCTAGAAATCGATTTGAGATCTCGAACAGAGAAAAAAATTAACAAATCACATTTAAACAATTTTATCATATGACCATTGCGATTGGTCAATTCTTTCTTCATCCAAGGTCTCGGACCGATTTTTAGCATTGTGGACAGGCTTAAGGTCACGGTGGAAGGGATAACAATGATAACATGGTGTGTGCAGTTTGCAAGCATCTCTCTCTGAGGCCGATCGGTTCTTATTTTAAGACCGTCTTAAGTAATGTCTTAAGCCGCTAATGCGGCCTTTTGATTGGTTCATGATATCTTAAGACTGTATGTAAGACAATTTTAAATATAAGATCTGACTATAAATACCGGCTTGAATCTCCGCCGTCTCTGAATGACAATAAGAGACTAATGATCATTTAAAGTTAATCTACATTGGTGGAAACGAGCATAAAATTAAATTTTCACGAGCTGCTAAAATAAACAATTGGAGCAACAAATTTGTCGCTCGTCCAGTAGCTAAAATTTTGTAGTTTGAACAATTTCAATACGTTAAGCGCTAAACGCTCAAACGCTATTGACAGTGCTGACATACTGTATCGACCGTGTTAACCACCATTGGGTACATCCAGAACGTCAACCGCTCACTGAGCGTTCAATTGAGTTCTTTCATCTTGGCATATTCCATTAGATCCTAAAATATAGACCAATCAAATAAAAGAGCTGACTGAGCGCTTAGTGAGCGGTTGTCGTTCTGAATGCACCGTTGACTGCGATAACCTAATTTACTTGTTGGTTGACTTTAATTTAATTTAATTTACTTGGTTGACTACATAACCTAATTTATTCTTTTTTTATTGTTGATCCAGATAGAGAGAATTCGATGTGCAATCAGAATAATCTAATTGTTTAATTCAGCGTATTAATATCGCAAATAATACATAAAAAATACGAACAACATATCGAATCTGTCGCTTAAATGTCAAATTTAACACTTTTTGTCTTTTTTCATGTATAAAATTGTCGCTGTAATAGTTTTGCGATAAAAGTCGTCATCTTTTTTTGTCGCTGAAATGGCCAGTTTGAGCAGTTCGTAAAAATGCGCCTTTAAGGCTGCCAAACGTTAAACATGGAGCGATATTTATAGTTTGTTTTTATTTTCAAACTGTCTTAAATAATGTCTTACACTAGAGTCACAGTAATACAGTAGCGCAACTCTCCGTTGGTACTCTTGATGTTAGTGTTGGCCAAAATGGAATGCGCATGCACGAAATAAGTAAATTGCCTAGTAACGCCATCTAAAATTTTTTCTCAATTGCTCTTTATTTTTCCGCTCTCTCTCTCTTTCTCTCTCTCTCTCTCTCTCTCTCTCTAAGTCGTTTGTACATTAACCTAAATGTATTAAAACTAAAAGAAATGGATTCATAATTATAATGCAAAATAAAAAAAAATACTGTACGTACAACTGCATATAATTTTGCTTAAAATGAATGCTTTTCATCTTGAATGCATTTTTATTCATTTATAGGAATTGCATGGAGCATATCTCTATGCCTTTTAATCTAAAAATAATATTAGCTTTTTCTGTACATTATGAATACTGTTCAGTTCAAAATTTTGAATAAGAAATACAGTTTTTCAATCAAATTGAATCTAATTAATTGGCGGATAAAGTAACTGGCGTTGGAAACTGGTCCTGAATACCGGTCTATGTCTATGGAATTTTGAAATACAAGCCTGTCTGATCGTATCTTGTCGATGGCCAAACAAACGGCTGCTAAACGATTCACGTAGTGATGAGCGTCACTTCCTGTGGAGGCGTTAGGCGCGGAAGTGGAATATCTATCATATCCGGTATCGGCCATCTTGTCTTGGACCTTTCGCTCACTGTCGTTGTCGTGTAACGAACAATTCTTGCGGTGTTAATCTGGATCGTAGTTCGCTCTTATTTCGAGCGCTTGTCGTCTGTACGTTGTAGCTTGTAGCCGATAGCTCAGTACCAAGAACCGTCCGTAATTCACATATCTCTCTTCTCTTGTCCGCAAGCAGCGTGAAACTTCGTGGTCTGCTAATGCGTGGCGTTTCAGAGAGCTCCCCGACTCGCGTAATGGCGGAGGATTTGGATGTCGAGGCGATGTTGGAGGCGCCGTACAAGAAAGGGGTAAGCCTTGCTTTTCTGTTAACTTTATATCGATCTCATTTTTTTTATTTTCCTTTTTTTTCTTTCTATCTCTTTCTCTCATTTGATCTCTGGATTGCCGCCGTTTCCGTCTCGTTCACACTCGTGCTTCTCATTGTAAGTACTGGATGGCGAGACGTATCTCCTTTTCTCTCTTTTTTTTTTATATATTTTTTTCTAATATATACACTCGCCGCCTTATGAGAGAAAGGGAACTTACCACTCTCCTCCATCCCGCTATCTCTCGCTCTATTATTTTATATATATTCTCTATTTCTATGTGTGTGATATATGGATAGTTTTATACAAGTATATATATATATATATGTAGACAAAGTACGCCCTTGTCTCTGATATACCAACTATTGATCAACACCTCCGTTTTCTGTACTTATAGATGGTACGTTACATGTACCCTTGCGCTCATAGGATGTGCGCCAGCGAGTTCCTTGCACATGAAACTACGAGGTATTAAGAAACAGCAATCATCTAACATCATTCTCTACTTTTTTTTCCTGTCTCTTTCCTTCTTTCTAGTCACTCCGTTTTTTAAATGTTTTTTTTATATTTTTTTCTTACAAAAGGTATAAGGTTTCATAAAATTAAAATGGAGATTACACGCGTTGCTGTTATGGCAATACATTGTTGAATGGAGGCGATTCCGACAGTGATAATGATAACTCGTGATAATCCATGGGAAGCTTCATGCTGTTTGTGCACGTGGTAACAACATCGGTACTGTTAGAAAAGAGTCCCCCTGAGATCTTTGCGCCACAAGCTTACGCGAATAAAAGTTGAATGAATGTGTAAATGAATGAATAAATGTAAGAGTGTGTGATTGAAAATTTGCCAAAGCATATGTACCGAAGGATCTTTGGTCCTAGGCATGAATTTTGATACTTGTGGGTTTAAGAATCTATCTCAAGTGTATAGGGATTCATGAATTTGTGTACTCGTGGATTTAAGCGTACTATGCGAGTAAAAAATGGATATAGATGATATAAAGTTGATCTGGTAAAATGTTTGCACTTATTGGATGAATGAAATTGTTCTTGCATTTTTTGATGCAATATAATACTTCTTGAATAACATAATATTTTAAGAAGATCAAATTTATCTTATCTTTAAGACATGTTATATAAGAAATAGAAGGGTATTTTATGTTTAATAACACTGATAATATTCGGATATATAATATTTGAAAATTAGTTTTACAAAATTTTTTTTCTGTATTCAAGCGGTCTTATGTATATCTTGATTTCTTATGTTTAATATATAAATTATTGTAATTATTAATCTTATTTTTACATAATTATCTTATGTAAAGATTAAATATTTAATTAAAACATTATCAGACACAAGTAGAACTTGTTGAATAAACTGTAATTTATAAGTTTAAAATATTTGCAATGTTACTTTCGTTTATTTTCACTAATTCACTATTACATTACTTTTGCTTGAATACTTCTCTCCATTTGTACAAAACCTAACATTTTCTTTGTTTTTATTGCAAAGTTGTAAAGTACAAATATGGTCACATTAAAATATTATTATCGTTGTCAGATGTTTTGCTAGGGAAAACGCGTTTTACTTGTGAACGAGCTCATTTTACAAAATATCTAAACCCTACCCATTGTTTTTATACAATTTGTAATGATAGCAATTTCCCTTCTAGGTAGTGACATCATCAGGTATTACAACACTTAATTGCAGTGCGACAGAAGACACGTCAGGCTTCCGAAATTCTTACCTTGTTCTTAGCGTATTATTCTCTATTAAATTTAATGTTCCCAAATTGTTTACAAAGTGCGTATCCATCTTATTAATCAATTCTGAGTGTAGCTTGGATATATGAGTTATATATCTATGTCTACATGTAGAAAACTTCAATTTTTTACAATACAATATGTATAAATAAATGATAAATATTTAATGCGCAGTAATTTGATAATAATGCATTAAAAGTTTTCATGTAATGGTGTTATGTATCTATGTCACTTTTTGTAAAACTGGTTTGTCTCTTAGAAATCGGATAGGAACTTTGTAAACATCCTGTTTTATGTTTCAAGTTTGCAAATGATCACGTAAAATTATAGTAAATTGGTTTGCAAAATAAGATATTTAAATTTATTTAAGAAAATGTTTCAAGAATTTGCTTATGTTCTTCATCAGAATACTTCGTGTGCGTTCATGGAGATATTATTAACACTACGTGTCATTCTATCCTTGTTTTATATTCAAACGATGGAGATAGAATGACCCAAATAGAGCCGAATATGAAGTCTCCGAACGCAGCCTTTGTATTTTAAATAAAATTTAAATTTTAATTAAATGAATCATTGTCGGGATTGTAAAAGAAAACATATCAGTTGTTTGTGCTCTGTTATGTATTAAATTGTCCTTGAATTGCGATGTAAATTGCATTATTACAAAAATGAAAGAAACATTTTCTGGACTCAGCCGGATCGCGGGTTTGTGTGGGTCGTGCAGAATGCTTACGGGTCGATCTTTTGCTCATGTTAGAAGAAGGGGGAGGGGATGTAAAAAGAACGGCAGTGTAAAACGATCCCTGATTAACGAGAGACACACTCCCTAATCAGCAAGTACGCGCTGGTAATCGTAGGCTAGCGATTAGGAGTGCTCGCTCGCGTCTCTCGCGTTTACAACCTTTTTGAAATCGTGCTGTCTTTGATGAGGGCTCTCTTTTGCAGAAGAAAAAGGATGTGTGGTTGGCCATTGGTAGTTTAAACACCAAGGCATGCTCAACCCAAGATTGCAATGCTTTCCTAATACCCGATAAAACGATTGGTAAGTTTGAGCCAGGTGCATGCGACCGTGTCGCATCGCTATGCTCACCCCGTCTGTCTTTTTCTCTCTTTCTCTTTTTTACACGCTCTCTATCTCACGCTCGCTCTCTCTTCTCTTCTTGTACCTTCCCCTCCTTCAGCGCTCTCGGAGACCCATAGAGTTCTGGAAATAAAACGAACAGAAAAGATGAGAAAGAGCACGAGAATTGACGCCGACGTCTGTCTCTGTCATCCAGCATAAAAAAAAGCATTGCTTTTCCTCAGCAAGGGAAGGTTGCTACCATAAGTACTGACAGGCGATACGAAAAAGAAAACATTATCTCGTAATTCTCGTTAAATTTGACATTTGACAAGAAAACAATAAATATAAATGAGAAAATATAAAGATATATATAATGTTATTATTATATTTATACATATTTATAGTGAAAAGACTGTCATTATGAAATTTACTAACGTTTTACGATTTGCTTTTTGTCCCCTTGTTCGCGCGTCCCTGCCACATCGGCTGGCTGGCATGGCATTCAACTGTTTGCTGTTCGTAGGAGCAGGACTCCTCTTCCAAAGACAAGTCCTCCAAGGAGAATGGGTCTAGTCGCAAATCATCTGGGTGAGTAGAAACTTTTCTTGCATTACTTGGCTATATTTATAAATTAAGTGGAGACTGTAGATGAGGATTTAATTGCACGATCCTTGTATCTAACTTTAAAGCTAAGAAAGACTAGGTGACCCTACATCCCGCATTAAAGCTTACTCGAATTTGGAGATCTTGTTAAAAGACGTCGACTTGCTATCATTTTATTTTTATTTTCTCGTGTTTTGAGACTTTACTTGGGTCACTTTCAAAATGAATGATTTTTTTTATGAATTAATACATCTGAATCATAGCATTGACTATATGACGCGTTAGTAATAAAGGATCAATGATAATAGAATAATATTAATTATGAATAAAAGAACTTAAGTTTTCTAATTTATTTGAAAATTTACTTAAATGAGGAACACGAAAAAATTTGGGCTGTGAAAAATTATTTCACTTAATTTTTTTTTGTATTTTTCTGCGTGTACTTTGTTGCAACGCGAAATAATTATTACGATTAGGTTGTTAAAATTTTCGAAAAGTTCATTGTGACTATTATTTGAATATTATGTCAGTATGTTGTTAATCCCGATACACCGTCAGTACACTGTCGATTCAAATTAGAATAAATAAAAAAAGGCTATACCGTTATTTCCCGCAACGCCTTCATATCTTTACGCCATAATTGAAGCAGCATTAGACACTTGCCTAACAGACCCATCTGAAGATTTATTCTCTTTGTTATAGACCCCATACAATTAGTAAATGCCGGTTAATTTCATAATTCCAAAGGTTAAACCCGATGATGGTAAGTATATAGGAAGAATATCTGTACTACAGATTCTCCTTTCGCGAAATCGATATGTATCCTTATAAATAAAAAAAGATGAAATAAAATCGTATACAAGTAATGAAATAAAATCATTACAAAGTTGCATTGTGCTGTCTTAATAATTGAGTTATAGAAAACTCGATATTAAAAAATAATAACAAAATTCAATAATGTAATTTTCTTTTTATAACTGAATCGAATGCTGTAGAACTAAGAATGCATTTTCCAGCATCTCAGTGTACTCATGTTGTTTTACTATTACACATTTATTTAAATTACTTATAAAAAAAATGTTATATTTTCTTTAACCGAAGCATTTAACGATATATCCCATACATATAATATACTTCTATAATGATTATAAAACATCGATACAGATGTTAGAGTTCATTAAAGATTAGAATTTCGTATATGTAGGGATTTCCAATAGAATGATTTTAGCCTTCGATCTTGATAATTTTACATTTTTAGTGTTTTTTTTATTTTTTTATTTTTTTTTTGAAACTTAAACGTTTTAGCTTTGAAATGGAAACTATTCTTTTTCGTTTAATACAAGCTGAGTACATTAAAAAATTAAAATATAACTTTAATATACTATATATGTAAAAATATATATACATATAATAGCGATTTCATATACGCGTGGCTATCTTGATTTCCATCTTGATACTTAAAAGGTTCACCTTAATTATTTAAAGGAATATTCACTTCGTTTTGTTTCGAGTGAACCTTTTTAATTGAAGTATTTTTCTTTCGTAGGAAAAGCAAACATCGCTCGCGTTCACGTTCACGATCCAGAGATCGCGATCGCCGAGACAAAGATCGACGGGATCGCGAGAGAGACAGAGATCGGGACCGCGATCGGGACAGAGATCGCGATCGCGACCGCGACCGTCGGCGCAGATCCAGATCGCGCGAAAGACGAGATCGGGAAAGAGATCGTGACAGTGATCGGGACAGGGACAGGCGAGACAGAGATCGGGATAGAGACAGAAGGAGGAAGAGATCGCTGACACCGCTGACCTTACCTAGAGCCCGACCGCCCTTCGGTAAAGGTCACAGCCCGTTAGGAATGTAAGTATTATGTTTGTAAGATTTTCATACTAATCTAAATAGATTCTAGTAGTAAAATCTAATTAGTAGATTTTTTTATTTTTTTTGTCGAAATTAAATGAAGAATGCTACTGCTATATATCAAAATATATGGCAGTAGCATTCTTCATTTAATTAGCTAATCTATTCTGTGAGACTGCTATTCTTTCATATAAAATTAAGTAAAATTAAAATGTTTAATTTTACTTAAATATTATGTAAATTTTTCTATTTAATTAAATTTCTTTTACAACAAAAACTATGTACATTTATATAAATTTTAGATTTGTTTTATATAGTTAATATAAAAACAGCAGAATAATTAAATATAAAAGTAATTTTTTTGTGGTTATAGTATAATTCTAGAGTGAAATATAAAAATAAAAATTTAATTTGAATTAATGGGAGATATTAATCATAAGTTGTATATTAAAATTTATGTAATCGCTTAGGAATTAAGCAATATAAGATATTTATTTTTATTTTCTTATCTATAGTCATAAAAAATATTTAAAATGCATAATTGACTAGACCCAGTCATGGAATTGCAATCTGTGATTTTGGGGGGGATATATTTATGCTAGATCAATATGAATATTAAATTCGGATTTGTTATTACTGCTTGTTACTATTGCAAGTAACAGAAATTAATAACAGAAATTAATGTGCTACAATATCAAATTTAGAAATTAGAATTAAAAAAATTTTTAATGTACTTTGTCTTTTTAATATTTACTGATTATAACATTTGCCTTTAGAAACGATGAATTGACACCAGAGGAGCGAGATGCTCGGACTGTCTTTTGTATGCAGTTAAGTCAACGAATTCGTGCGCGTGATTTAGAAGAATTCTTTTCAAGCGTTGGCAAGGTACAGGACGTCAGACTTATCACATGCAACAAAACTCGAAGATTCAAAGGTATTGCCTATGTGGAATTCAAAGATCCAGAAAGTGTAACACTTGTGAGTATATTAATTGTTATAATTGGAGATAACAACGTTTCCTGAAGATTTTTCTTATTTAAAAAAACATTTTT
>NW_017305843.1:1719819-1736825 GCF_001594115.1 Trachymyrmex septentrionalis | reverse complement strand
TGGAGATAACAACGTTTCCTGAAGATTTTTCTTATTTAAAAAAACATTATTTTATACTGAATATATTTCCTTAATTTTCATATTATTTTATAGGCTCTTGGTTTGTCTGGTCAAAAGCTTCTTGGAGTGCCTATTGTAGTACAGCATACACAAGCTGAGAAAAATCGTATGGGTAATTCAATGCCAAACCTAATGCCTAAGGGACAAACAGGACCCATGCGATTATATGTAGGATCTTTACATTTTAATATCACAGAAGATATGCTTCGTGGGATTTTCGAACCATTTGGAAAGATTGACAACATACAGTTGATTATGGATCCTGAAACAGGGCGCAGCAAGGGTTATGGTTTCTTGACTGTAAGTTTTTATAGCATTGTACATAAATGTTTCTCGTTAAATATATGCATCAAGATATTTATTTATGTAATAATAATTGAATTAAGTTATTATAATTAGTTGACATCTTTAAGATCATTATATTTGCATGGAACTCAAGATTATTATTTTTTTAGTTCAGAAATGCAGACGATGCAAAAAAAGCGTTGGAACAATTGAATGGATTCGAGCTCGCTGGTAGACCTATGAAAGTTGGGAATGTAACAGAACGAACTGATCTGATTCAAGGACCTTCTCTACTCGATACTGATGAATTAGATCGTAGTGGAATTGATCTTGGAGCAACTGGAAGGTACGTAAAGTAATAACAAGAAAAATCTAAAGGAAAAAATAAATATGCGACTAAGGTCACATTTCATTAAAAAATGTGTACAATATTATTTTTAGATTACAACTGATGTTCAAATTGGCGGAAGGTACCGGTCTGGAAATTCCTCCCGCTGCAGCGAACGCTTTAAATATGGCACCAGTAATGGCGCAGCCGCAACCACCACCCCAAGCCGCGCCTCCTATTGCGACACAGTGTTTCATGTTATCCAACATGTTCGATCCGCAAAAGTAAGTCACATATTTCCTTATATCAAATAAATACTTTCTTTGTCGCATATTTGTAGACCTGGTGTTACGTATACCATACTTTCACTAGGGGGAATATATATGCTAAATAAAAAAATGTTATCATAATTCATAGCATATATGCAAGCAGTGATATGCAAAACTAATGATAACATGATAAACTTATTATAAAAGCATCTTTTAAAGCAATAGTTATTACAATAATTATTACAGATGTAAGATTCAAAGTTTTTTTTATGCTGAATTTAATCGAATTTCATTTCTTTGTTTGAATCCACAGTTTGAACCGAATCGAAAAAAATTGATATGGATCGAATCGAATTAAATTGAATTTAGAATTAAAATTATCATTAGAATTAAAAATTAAAAATTAATGAACAATTATTATAAATAATATTTCGTAATTTGCTGAAAAGCAGTGATTACGTGATTTAAGTTGACTCCTAGTATTCAAATAAATCCAATTTTTAGCGTCATGCTAAGCATCAAATTAAAACTATGTAATCACGCTGACGTTATTTTTCAGCGTCTCGTGAAATGATACCTTCAATATTCAGCTATGAAAAATAGACTTAATAACACCTTTTATTTCAATAATATGAGTATCTCATTTTAGTTATTAGCAGTATATATGATTTTAATACATATGATTTGTATTCGACTTTTTTAAATTTGAAATTTTCGGACAATTTAGATTTGAATCGTAGCGATTCAAATCCGAATCAAATCTTATTTGGTTCGATTCGATTCATATTCAAGTAGTTCGCACATCTTCATTAATCATCACATATTAATCTTATTAATTAAACAATTTAATTAATAAGCTATTTAATTATATATGCTCTAATAATATTTAAATTAAAAAGTCGTTTAATCAATTGTAATATAATAAATCATATTTCGTAAGAATATCCTGCATTGACTTTTAAAGGTTTTTTAATTTAAATCTTAATTAAAAATATTGTTCCTAACAGAGTTTAAAAAAAATTTTCTTACAATTGTAATTGAAATAAATCAGAAATTGTAATTTGTGACGTTATTGTTTCTAGTGAGACGAATCCTAACTGGGCGAAAGAGATCCGCGACGATGTGATTGAGGAATGTAACAAGCACGGTGGCGTTCTGCACGTATACGTGGACCAAGCATCACCACAAGGCAACGTTTATGTAAAGTGTCCGTCAATCGCGACTGCTGTGGCGGCTGTGAACTCGCTGCACGGTCGATGGTTTGCCGGCCGCGTTATAACCGCAGCTTATGTGCCGGTAGTGAATTATCACTCGTTATTTCCCGATGCAATGACCGCGTTACAATTATTGGTGCCGAGCGCGCCGCGAAGAGGAATGTGATGACCTTGAACGAGCAAGCGAGCGAGTGAGCAACAATCGTCGTCTACTAATGTGTAAAATCCTTGCATAATATTGCATTCTTTTCTCTTATGTACTTTTCTTGCTGTCTGATGGAATCGCATTTTTAATATAAATCCGTTAATAAGAAAGGATGCACCCTGAACAACAGGTTTCAATGATTTGTCACTTGTCACGATTCATGAATTCATTATAGTATTATAAACGTACGAAGTTCGATTCGTTTCGCAGCAAATGTATCGTTCGCAGGAGTTTTGATGGTATCAACATTTGTGATGGTCGAAAATTGTACGAACTTGTTTGACATCTTGCATTTGGCTGTTCAGACACATGTGAATTAAAGAATTTATGGACCCCAAAATATTTGATTTTTAAGTCGCGTTGTATATATATTTATATTATTTCATATTTTTTTATTTAGTTTCTCCATGTACGAAGTAATGTAATATGAAACAAATACTGATTGTTCTGATTTATTTTTTTGTATTTATATTGTAATGAATGTATATTATAAAAAAATGACAAAATTAATGTTTTTTTTTTGTTTTGAAAGGGGCACAAATTTTGAAATCATTTTCGCCAAAAAAATTTACTTTAAGATATATCGCGAAATGGCTAAATGACTTGTGACTAAAAGGCACAAGAAAATTAAATTGGATTGTATTAACAATCAATAAAATAACTTTGTTTTTGTATGGGAACAATCGTGTTTGTTTTTTCAGTTACAGACACCTGAGTGTTCATTGGCGCGGCACAATGTTTCATTTTATGTATATCAATGTGTTATATTCGCGATTGAAATAGCGTAACGTATTTTTAAATGTTTTAATGAGATATTCAGTCGATCATTTATAATAGTCACTTTGAATGAAGAAGGGGAAAGAGTATGCACCTAATCCTTTTATTCCTAATATAGTTTACGTATTAAGTTTATAATATATAAGACACTTAAATATTAAAGAATAAAAATATCTTGTCAATTTTTTATCACTTAATTAATTTTATCTAATTTCTATTACTATTTTTTTGTTTTATATTCTTTCTAACTTATATTTACAACTTCAATATTAAATTGAAAGAAAAAATATATGTAATTTGAATTTCTATTTTCGATTTATTTAAGAGTATAAAAAATAATTCCCATAATAATGTGTTATTATATGCTTATATTTAGGAAGGAAAGGATTAAGGTATGTTTGTAATGGTTATAACACAACTTAGAGAATTACTTTAGATACACTTTAGATTTGTTACATTTATACGGAAGCAGAAGCAAAGTGTGTGATAAAAAAGGAGGTCTGCAGCTATTAGAGAAATTTTCTATTCGGATAGCTATTTCACGATAAACTCTTCTACAATTTATATGATATTGATAGAATAAGACACGATTAGCATTTTAACAATGCAGTTGTGTTATGTGATTATATAAAATATGTAATTCTCACACTATAAAATTTTACTCTCTTCAACCGATAAAATACAATAAAATTTTTAGTGTCGAGATATTCTACATCAGTTATTGTACCGAAAAATGGACCAATTAAAGTAGATAAATTTCATTTTTCAAACCGTAGATAAATTGGGTGCTCTTATATTAAGAGACGTTGAAGTTGAAGTGAACATATAATTAAGTTATATAAAATAAAATGATTAATTAAAAAATAAAAGTATAAAATTTTGCATAAACATTCTTATTTGCATTTATATAATTATTATTTATATACTTCGAATTATTAAATAATTACATTGAAATCTAAGACTGTACAAGAAATATCAGAATTTGGATCTTCGATATTTTGAAATAAGATTATTTAATTCGCAGTTATAAAAATTTATGATTAAATTTATTATTTTATTTACTACACTATCATAATATTTATTATAATATTATAATTGGTTATTAAATAATTTATGATATGTTCTTGCTTTTTCTTAATTAAATTAGAAATGAGAAAACTATTTATAGATTTTACAAGCTTGCAATTTAGAATAATTATGAAAGTTAAATAATCATCATTATTATGGGTCTATACAAAATGTTTCATGTATAAAGCAATGTAACAATCACAATTTTCGAATCTTATGATAGAAAAGAAAAAAAAAAATATATATATATAAAGAAGATAATAATTATATCAATAAATACCTATAAAAATAAACTAATTTTTTCTATTTTCTATGTATATTATTAGATTTCTTTTTATGTGAAACGCTTTGTAATTTGGAGTTCAGCTATAGATTATAGAATTTTTATTTATACGTAATTGTAGACCGATAAAAAGGCAAATATAAAAATTTCGATTTTTCTCTTGAAATAGAAGATACGAAAACGATTTTGCATATTAAGACAGAAAATTTGTGGTTCAAATTTGAAATTCTTCATTATCTGCAGACCTTTACGAGCCGAGCCGTCGAAGAAGGTAACAATCTGTATATAAGTTTTGTAAATTAACTCTATAGTTGTAGGCATAAGTGACGTCATTTTTCTGTATTATTGAAATATGATGTATACTTTGATGACCATAAATGAAATAATGTGCACTTGAAGGATTTGTTTTAAACTATAAAAACTTGGGTTGTATTTCTGATATATATTTCTTTTTATCAACAATCGTATTCTTTATGATTTGTTTCGTATCTTAAAACAATTTTTTGTTATTTGTTAATTGATATTAATCAACTGAACAAAGTTAATAAAATATAAAATTACGTAGCATGTATTTATTGCGGAAATCTAATTATTTTACTATTTTTTCTATTTCTCAAGATTATATGATTTTCTGATATTACAATTTTATGTACAAAGTGTCCCTGTAAGTTTTTGCCAAGCGCTTTTGTGTAGATAGAGCGGACTAAATTGAGTCAAAAAGTCATCTACCATTTTACAATTTTCGCGATGGTTAACGAAATATTAACTATGAGATATTAATTTTAGTGATTAAAAAAAATTGCTGAATATTGGTTTTTAAAAATTTTTTACTCAAATACTATTAACTTTACAGAAAAACTGCAAAAGACAAAAATTGTTTATTTTCTTTTCATAAAGTTCTGAGAATGTTTTCAGAATTTTTTAATACCGTATTTTCTCATGTTGATAAGAGTAAGAAAATGCAATACTAAAAAGTTGATAAATTCTGAAAAAAATTCTTAGAGTTCTATGAGAAGAAAATAAATAATTTTTGTCTTGCAGTTTTTCTGTAAAGTTAAAAATTAAGTATTTAAGTAAAAAATTATTGAATACCAATATTCAACAATTTTTAATAATTAATATTTTGTTATCTATTGCAAAAATTGCAAAATGGTAGAGGACTTTTTGACTTAGTTTAATCCGCTCTATCTACATAAAAGCGTTTGGCAAAAACTTACGGGACCTGTACACTTACGGATCTTGTATATACATATATTGTATATAAACATAGAGAAACCATGAGAAACCATAAGAAAGGACATGAGGGCTTTTTTCCTATAACCGCAAATGTCCCTGCGTACTACTACTCTCTGAAGAAGTGAATGTCAACTACACAATATCTATTTTTTTGCCCCTGGATGGAGATAGCTTCTTTTGCCTACAAATCGATTGCCTATAGTGATTGCGTTCAAAAACGTCGCTCGGATGCCTCCGATGCCTCGGATTCATCATCTGTCTGTTTAACATTTAAGTAAGGACAGATAATTCCGAAGCATCGGAGATATTCGAGTGACGTTTCCAAACGTAAATTTTGTATACAAAATATCTTATAAGCAAAAATGTTGTAAAAATGTATAAGCATGAATTTATGTATTTTATACATGCTTTTTATTAAAAAGATTTAAGTCTATTTTTTGTATTGTATTATATTTTATTGTATTGTATCTGATTATTTTGTATATTATAATTCTTTCTTTATGTTCTTTTTATTTTGGTATCGAATAGCGCGCGCGCGCGCGCGCACAAACACACACACACACACACACACACAAAATCATATATAATATATGATAAAAAAAGTAGGTGATCTAAATATTGTAACAAAATTTTCTTTTTATGTTTTTTTTTTAACTTCAGATATACAGTATAAATTAATCTGACAATATACGAAAAACATATTCATTTTTAAATAATGAAAGACGGAATAAAAACATCAGATATTGTAGAATTATTCAAGTCTCGAAACAGCGCTTAAAAATAATTAGTTTCACAATGATGCGAGAGGAGAAATTTTACGTAAACACTTGATGATGACTACAAACACTTTTGTTTGTATATTTTCTTACATATGTGAATGTAGACAGATTTAATGATTACATGTTCAATTATATACGAGATATTTTAGAGATATATCATTTAATAATTTTCACAATTTATTATCCTTTCAATTTTAAATCAGCACATAAAGATATATGATCACTGGGAAACACCACGGACGGCAAACCTGTGTGAAGAGTAAGCTCTTCTTTACTGGGCATCGGAACCACTTGTTCTACTTCAAACTTATCTCTCTCATAAAATATGTAGTCTAGACAGGCAGAGAATTCCGGCGTATAGTTTGTATATTCCGGCACGCCACAAGCGCTAGACATGCAAAGGTCCTGTGTTAAGGATATGTTTTTTATAGCTTCCTCGTAATCTAAAAAAAAAGGATCACAATTTTTCTTCTCATTTCATGAGACGTACTGATTTTGATCGCATGATATTGAATAATAAAATAAAACGAAAATAAAAGACAACGAAATTAGAAAGAAACCCAAGCTTTCATAAACTGATAGTAAATTAAAGAAAGTCACTCACTACTTTTCCAGTCTTCGCAGGTTTCTGAAACGTAATTCTTTGTTAACAATTGATAAATGCCGCATTCCGGCACACTGTTAAAGTCCCCACAAAATATCACACTTACGTTACATTCGGGATTCTGTCAATATGCATAGCAGTTAGTAAATTGTAATATAATAGAGACTTTTTAATAAGATATATATGATTTGCGAAAGTGTCAAAATAATATTTCTAAACATTTTTCTGAATATATCTATGAATGTAAAAGATTTTTGTTGGAGAAAAATCTACCTCTTCCTGTATGCTTTTCGTGACATCGTGTAGGTACGTAATTGCATAATATCCTTGCAACAAACGTATATGATCCGCATCAGGTTTAAAGTATAAATGTGTGTTGCCGATGACCAAGATTTCAGATTGGTTCTCTTTCGATCGTAACGTTGTTACCTAAATCATTGCTAACGTTTATCCAATGAGTATAATATATCTACTTAAAATCCTAATTATATCATACGTAATTACCTGAATGGTGGTATTTCTACTCAAAAATCTCTCCTTCATTTTGTCATTGTCGATTTTAGACCAGATGGCAGCAAATTTAGGTAAATCAATATTTTGAGCCATTATGCTGCGTTCAAATCCTATTTTTTCGAATCTATCTTGATTGAAAAATGTGGCGAGACCTTCACTAATTTCATTTTTTGTAACGAACACACCATCGTAATTCAGCATGTATAAAGAAGGTAACAAATCGTATTCGTATATATTTTTATCTACCTCTTGCAAGCAAATTATATCACTATTAAAACCTATAATAAATTCATTAATATTAAAATTACGAAAATGATTATAAATTGTTGCTATTGCTTGTTATTAAATAATCTAATAACATTTTGTTTTAATATTAAAAAATTTTGGAAAGCTACAAAGTTTTGTGAACAATATGTAACAATATGTAACTATTGTAACTAATATTTAAATTTATTAATTTATTTTATTATTAATTTTATTTTTTTTTATAAAAATAATTTAAAATATTTTGCGTTTTTAATAAAACGATTTAAATAATTCATATAGATTATATTATCACTCACCTATTATTTCTTTAAGTATCAACTGTTTTCTGTAATCCATATCTAACGCATACTGTGGACAGTATGGAAATAATACATCTTTAGAAAAATCAGAATCGGCATAGGTATCTGCCAGTATATTATAACTTATTACTCTGAAACTTTTTTTCCTTATTTAATATACAGTTTGCAAGTAAAATACTTAGTATATGTCATATTAATGTATGTTATATTACGTATAATACAGATTCTTTCAATACTTTATTCTTCCAAATTTATCTTTTACGAGTACCATACCTCCTATCCGATAATTTATGTTTTGTAAACTGATGTCGAATATCGAAAGGACATTCTCCAGGACCGGCTTCCACGACATTTTTTGACTGTATTTCCATCCTAGAGCCTGAATCTGACTCATTCCGAGGTTCACAGCTAATTTTCAAATGATGACCAATATCAGTCACGCTGGGTACATATAGATATCCATTACCTACATGTATCCATGAATTTGGTTTATTAACAGAATCGTTTCTGTACCAGTCAAATATCGATTGCTTCGTGTTAGTATACAGTGATTCAAACTTGGATGGATAAATCGGAAAACCTGCCAATATGCATGATGGTAACGAAATTTTGATGATATAAGGTGCATTTCGTTTCACTAAAAAGGTTGTCTCAAAAATGACCAGTTTTAGCTCTGCAGAATCCTGCAAAAGGCTTTTACACAATGTATCACCATCCACTTTGACATCATTTTTGAGAAGCATGATTTTTCCAGTATTCACATTGTCTTTTGTCAAATCAAGTACCTCACAAGCAGCATTCTTCTTCTTTTTTCTTTGTATCTACAGAAAACAAATGTTATTTCTCTCAGATATTTCTTTTTTAAAGTTTATCTCTGGAAATACTAATTCTTTAGATTTCAATACCTAATTTGTTTAAAAATTGTATGAAAAATTCTATTTTGGATTTTTGTTTAGAAAAATTTTTGTGTAGTATAATACTTATAGTTATTCTATATTAAAAATAATATTGTAATATAACGATAAATGGAAATCTAATAACAAGGAAAAGGAAAAGAAGATAAGAAGAAAACTCACTTTTTTGTTTACAATCTTGCAAACGTTGGTGTCAACCCTTTTGAGGAAATTGCTCACACTTTCCGTAGTTTGTCTGGAAAAGTTGAACTGACGGTCGATCTTCGTCATCTCGTCCACATAGCGAAATGAGATGTCAAATGTATCGTTGCCTTTATCGTAACGGAGAAATGCCTCGTTCATCTTTAGTATCTGTTTCGCATGAAAGTGCTTACTGTGATACGACGTAAGGATTGGTGAAATTAGGTGAATTCTGTGCACAAGCAATTTAGCGAATGTATTTCGCATTATAACCAATTGTGATTCATTCGGCCTGGAAATATCATAAAGAGATTTTTGGGACATAAAATTAGACACTAAAAAAATATTTTAAATTAAATTAAACTAAATTATTTAAAAGAAATCAGAGCGTGCCTAAAGTAGTTCAGGAAAATGTGTTTGAGGTTATAAGTACCTTCGCGGTGTTCTATACGTGCGATAACCATGTAGATAAATCTAACGTAACTTCGACGAAGATACTGCCCTGTTACATTTCGGACATTTCAGAACAATTTTTGAGATTTATCGACGACATGGTAATCAGCTGCGTCGATCGACCGGGTATTACAAGTCAGTAAAGTCAATTTTGTATCGATAGATGTTTGTAAAGATTATGTCAATTTTGTAAGTTAGATGGCGTTGTAAGCACCATTATTGTAAAGTCACTAAATAAAGTACCGCGAACTGCCGTCATTTTGGTTTCATGACGCGTTATTTAAAATTTATGTATGACTGTTTTATATTATAAGGGGAAATAAAATCTCACAGATAAAAAATTATATCTCACAGATTACAGCCCTTTTCAACAATGTTTTTTTTGTCAATTAATTGAAGCTATTCTGTCTATCGCCTGTTGACACGCGAAATAAATGAAAGCCTTTTTTGCTGCGATTTTTGCAATTCTCAATACAGCAACTGGGCATTTTCGACGTTTTCTAATCAGTTTTAAATTTACATAAACATATACAAAGTTGTAACAGAATCAGATTAACACTTAATGCCTCAGTAAACAAGAATGGATTAAAATGGATTGACATTTTTTTCTATAATCCGAATGCGTATTTTAAATAACGAATACTTTTTTTTTTTATTTAATTGGATTCAATTGGATTCAATTAGATTCAATTAGATGCAATTGGATTGAAAAATTGCATTTCCTATTCAAAATTGAAATGAACAGTATTCACAATGCACAGAAAAAGCTAATATTATTTTTAGATTGAAAGGCATAGAGATATGCTCTATGTAATTCCTAGAAATGAATAAAAATGCATTCAAGATTGAAAAGCATTTATATTAATATTCGTGAATCAATATTTCTGAAAATCTGAATCCATTTCAATTCATTTCAATCCATTCTCGTTTGCTGGGATGTGTAGTTTCTCTTTGGTAGGAAGTTACATGAAATGCATTATCTGAACTATTCGATGCTATTTTGGCTCCAAATGTTAATTCAGTGAATTTTCCTATCACGGTACTTTGTTATCTGACTTTACATTATTGAATTTTCTGGATAATAAAATTAAAAAAATAATATCGAGACTCTACATTATTATTAGATTTTCCAATTCTAAATTTTTTAGTTCTAAATTTTTTGTTAATATATCTAATTAATTTATAAACTCTTCTCTGACAGGATGGGAAGGATAGGTAAGAATAGCTAAAAATTAGACATATGAGGTCTAAAGTATTTTTTTTAATAAAAAAAATCCTTTTTCTTAAAGTAATTAAAAAGTTTATGACAAATAATCAAAAAATTGCAAAAAAATTAATGTTATGTACATTTTTGAAATTGTACTGATAGAATTGGCTGTTTACCAGGACATCATGGAATTTTTTAATTAAACATTTAAAACTGATATATCTCTGTTTCATATATAATTGGATTATATTTAGAATACAAGTTCTTATCAAAATACATTTTATTAGTATATTATATGTTAATGTATTTTTCATTAATTAAAAAAATTAATGCTGAATGTTAAATTTTGCGTTTCTATATTTGTATATTTTAATAAAAAAATATTAGATCTGTATGATCAATTAACTAATACTTAATAATGTTTATTTTATTAATGGATAACAAAAGAAGTTACAAAAGATCTTCTATTTCTTAATAGGAAGGAAGAAAATAATATCACAGATTTAAATTTTATTAAATTGCTGTGAATTAAAGTGATGTAAAAAGTAAAAAAAAAGATATAAAAAAAATTTGAATAAAGCTTTGTGTCAAGTTATATTAACAAACTTTTTGTTTGAGAATATTTTTATTTTCCTAAGAAATTGTACTCTATATAATTAATTCCCACGAAATTATATTCTATAATTAATTTCAATTTTATATATCAAGTGAATAATATAATTTATTTATTTGTTTCCTAATTTTTTTTCTTATGTTTTTTTTTCTTTTGTATCTTAGCTATTTTTTAATTGTGTTTCTTCACGCTTTTCCGATTTTGCTTCCGCATTTTTTTCTGATTTTGTTTCTTCACGTTCTTCCGATTTCGTTTCTTCACATTCTGATTTGATTTCCTTATATTCTTCTGATTTCGTTTCTTCGCGTCCTTCTGATTTCGCTTCTTCGACTTGTTCTGATTTCGTTTCTTTGTATTCTGCTTGAGGGTTTTCTTTCTCGGACTTTTCTGATTTTGTTTCTTCACAATTCTCTGATTTTATTTCTTCACAATTCTGTGACTTTGTATCTTCACGATTTTCTATTTTTATTTCTTCGCAATTCTCCGATTTTGTTTCTTCACGATTCTCTGATTTTATTTCTTCGCAATTCTTTTCTGATTTTGTTTCCTCTGGCTTTTCTAAGTTTGTTTCTTTATGATTCTTTGAATTTGTTTCCTCCTGTTTCTCAGATTTTGTCTCTTCGCATTTTTTAAATTTTGTATCGCTATGTTTTGCAAATATTGTCTCTTCAGTTTTAAGATTCTCGTCAGATTTCTTTTTAAACTCTTCTCTCTTTTTATCTTTCAATCGCTCTTTTCTTGTTGAATATTTAACAGTCACACATGTTGGTACTTTTCTCTTAACCATCTGTAAATTTTCTAATTTAATAATCACACTGTCAATAATTTTATAATAATTACCTTTAATTAATTTACCTTACGGAGTAATATCTTTTTGCTTATAATTTTTTTATCAGTTACAGTCTTATCCCAAGCTAGTTTTTCCTGCCACCAAATTCGTTGATATTCATTTGAGAGTAGTTGTTCTATGCAAGGTCGTTTCTCTCTATATGCACGCAAATTGCAAATAAAAATATTATTTATAAGTGTATTATATTAATATAATGTATTATTAATATAGTATATTAGATTTAATATGCGTAACAAATAACATTAAAATTATACAAAAATTAATATAAGAGAATATATGTATAAATATAATAATAAATTATCCATCTGATTATATGTACATACATTGTCTATATCATTTAATTATATGGAAAAAAAATGAGATTTCAAGTTGAAAGACAATTTTTAGGTTCTTCTGATCGCCATTAGGTGTGATAATTATAATTCATACTTTTCATAGGACGGTATGAACGCTCTCGTTGTTGTATAGCTCGAAGACGCAATGTTGTCCGGTATTTTGCATGGTACTGCAGGCGTCCATGCCTTGAAACGTAAGTTCGTTGCATATCCGTTCATTTGGATGACCCGAGGGTGCCTTTGAATATATCCTGCATCGGTTATTAACGGTTCGCCGCGATTTTTTTTCAGATTTGGCGAGTTCTCACGAAGGTTATCGCGAGCCTGACAAATGCATGGCGAATACCGACTGCTAAGACTGAATAACGAAGGAGGCTCTGGAGTGACTTGGAATGACTGGAATGTGTTTTTCGATGAAATATTCGATGAGATCACCGACTAATAGTTATTTATCTGTTTACATTCTTTCCTAAAAACAAGACGAGCGTAATAAATAATATATTACAAAATATAAATATTTTATAACAACAATGATATATTACTATCTAATATTATTCGATATTGAAAAAAATAGAAGAAAAAATAGATATTGAAGAAAAATTCTTAGATACTGAAATGATATAATTCAGTTAGAAAGAAATCTAATATTATTTGTGTCACATGAAATTTTCTACATTCTTGTATATTTTACATTTTCTTTTTATTAGTAAAATTTGTATTATTTTATGTTCAAAAACATAGAATATATTTTCTAATATAAGACATACATATAAAGAAATAATTTTTTGCAATATTATATTTTAGAAATGTTGAAACTTTATGTTTGCAATTTTTTATTATGGCATGAAATAGTTTTCATTTTCTATTTGTTTAAAAAAAAGTACGTTATGTCAGTAGCCACAAACTTTATTTTTGTTTCTTTTGAATACACAAGTAAGAGATAAAGCCTGTAACGGTCAAAACTGGATCTTAATCCTTAAATATTTCCATGTGAATTTATATATCAGATGTGTTCGGAGAGATGCTATTAGTGCTATCTATGTCATTCTATCTTCATCGTTTATTAAACGTAAAACATTGGATAAAATGACTAAAAAACGCTAATAGCATCTTCCTAAATGCATCTTATATATGTAGTTATTTGAATTACGCGCCAAATTAATTTTTTGGACTTAGAAACGCAATTGAACTAACAATAAGTACTGTAATAATACCACAGATTAAATTGACAAACAATTTAATAATTTGATGCTCAATTAGGCATCCTATTATGTGTATTCACATTATACTCTTAACAAATCGGTTATTTTTATTTCTTTTCCATAATTGGTTTTATTTTATGCATTTGATATATATAAAAGTTCCACATAAAATCTAAAGAGAAGATGAGAAAATATTATTATCCATAAATGAGAATAATTAATTTGTTTTATATGCATCAACATTAAACTGTAAAGAATATGTAATGATTTTTATACCTTTGATAAATCGATACTGATAAGATTGAAAATTTCTTGTTAATAGATAAAATTATTATTGTTTACGATACGCATTACACTTGTCGAGACAAATTTGAGACGAGTATAATTTTGATATCTTTTTAAAGTTAAATAAAGTTAAATAAAGTAATACAATGTTATTACTAAACACTTTTGGTATCGATATTTCAATGATCTTTGACAATTTCTCACGATACAACCTAAGCATATAATAAGAAAACTATTTAGCATCACTAAGGGAAAAAAGTAACAACGAAATTTGACTTTACATATTTATTTATAAGTTGGAAATATTCTTTTAATTATTAAATAAGATACCTAATTTAACTTAGAATTAAAATTTTATTGAGAAACGATGTTCATTTATGAGAAATAGACAATAAATAGACATAATATGGATATTTTTATATAATATGATTCTTCTAATTATATTCTGCGTATAAAAGTATTAAGGTAAAGATATCCAGAAAAAACCAATATGAGAGAGAGATATTTTATATTTGGTTCTGGCATGTATTGACATATTAAATATTTTGTAAACTATTAACTTTTTGATAATCGTACACTGAGAGAAAAATGTTTTGTATTTGTAACTATAATTATATATTACTATAATTATGATTATTATTATGATTGTTATAATAATAATAATAACAACAACAGTAACTATGTATATAGTTGGCAATCTTAAATGATTATAATTATGACTATTACAGTTATTATAACCACAAAATAGTTGGAATTACCATAAAAATGATTCAAGTGACTATAATTTTATAGTTATATTTTGGGATAAAAAATATGGTTGTCCAAAAATATAATTATAAAATTATAGTCACTTGAATCATTTTTATGGTATTCAACTATATATATTTGTTGCTAGAACTATATACATAGTTACTGTTATTATTAATTATAGCAGTAATAATCATAATTATAGTAATATATAATTACAGTTACAAATACCAAACATTTTTCTCTCAATGTACCTTAATATTTTTATGAACAAAAATAATAAGATCAATTAATTGGTGTAAAAAAAAACAGTCTATTTAAAAGATTATCCATTTTACTTACATATTTCTTTTAAACCAACTATATGCGTATAATATTTACTATTTAGTATTTTATATGCTAATTGCAGATTATCTGTATACATATACATTTCTGTATGTGCAGATATTCGGTAAGCTCCTTCATATGATTTTCCCACCATCATTACAAACTTGTTCAAATAATTAACTTGCACGATTCGACGGCACGATAAAATTCGAAAAGAAGTTCACCACAGGTTTCACTTCCCGTTGATCTTTTTTCCTTTTTTTTCGAATTTCTAACTGGTGATACTTGCGCGTTGATGTTATCACGCTAATTATAGAAATACTTGTCAAGCGTATTAGTCGCTGTAATACACGAGTTCGATCATTTCAAGTTGCGTGCGATGACCGTGAATACCGATTATTAATCTCGTGGTTAAATGCCTTCACGCATGAGCATACGCAAACGGAACCCACTTACCCCATGAATTAATGTCCTTTTATTAGGGGTTAGTTAATGCCGCAGGGTTAGTTAATTTTTCATTCAATGTGTCACCTCATCGACTTAATTTGTAAGCACAACGTGATGTAATTCCAGCACTCATTTCGTAATGCCGGATAAATCAGAGCAATCATATGACATTTTTTGCTGATAATGAAATTTAGTCATTCATTAATCAGATTGCGTAAACAGTTGCCACATACACAGAGTTTATGAAACGTAAGAATATATTTGGATATTTTATTAAGAATAATATCTGAATTAAAAAAAAAACGAAATCAATATACTTTAAATGATGTTTCGGGAGACAAATATATTTGTATTATTAAGCAATCAAATAAGAAATCATTAATATGTGTATGTATAATCAGTAAAAAGATCATGTATCAATGAAGAAGTCAATATCTGCGTAATTATGCATCAAGTAAATTATGATTGAAGGAAGTAAAAGTTTCTTTGATCATGTTCGAGGAAGTTAATCGATTAAATTGTCCGCATTAATCTGATTAGCATTGCAAATCGTCAATCCTTGATCGTCTAAATAACACGTTTCAATCACATAAATCTTGGCATATAATTTTCACCATTTTGCTGTTACATAATCGTAGCTGTTTCGTCGCGAGAAAGTCCGCGAAATCTCACGAAAGACGAAACTGAAAGTGGACTTGTGTCGAAAAACGAAGGGACGCGGATAAATGTAATCAATTGATATAATCGCGAAGGACAGTCGTATTCATGCTAATGAATTTTTTTCCGCTCCGCATCGATACTAATCGCAGCTATATGCATATTACGTTGCGTGTGATATACTGCGTATACTTTCATTAAGTTGTATGGCCAAGCCACACCTGTGCGAACCAGGGACGATCCTCGAGGACGATGTTTTTAGCCGGTTACCCGAATTCCGCAAATCGAATCCGGTTATATTCTGGGAAAGAGAAAGAGATGTTCAATCTCAGGCTTAATTGTCGTGACAGTGTTCACGATGTTCTTTACCGTTAATGTTTTATTTTAATCTCTACAATTATCTCTTTTTTTAGTAGCCATAATTATCTTTCCCAAATTATACCTTATTATTACTTCATTTTTTTCCTTTTTACATTATTCGCGCTTAATTCTTATCGCAACAAGTATATTTTTGTTACGTTTATGTAATTGAGATAATCACTTTTTACAATAATTTAGCAATTATGCAATTACTTTTTTATGATACAAAAATAATAATAATA
>NW_017305843.1:1718875-1719750 GCF_001594115.1 Trachymyrmex septentrionalis | reverse complement strand
AAAAGAATATATTATATATATAATATAATATATATTAATTTTAATAAATATTTAGTTTAATACTGCCAGATAAAAATGTTTACTTACAGTAAATGAATATTTAGTTGGGAGTCGTCACTCGAACTAAGCATCTATTAAAATTGACTAAATTTTTTTTCAATGTAGACAAAATATAATAGAAATAATGTACAGATATTATACATTCAGAAAAGTAGCTTGTATAAATCAGAGCAGCTCTAATTTCGTATATAAAATAATTTTATTCCTTACGATAATTCGATTTGATAAAGTTGCAAGACGCAATTATTTTCGCTGAGATTTCTTTGGTTTATTTATATGACGCAAAAATTACCGACCCAAATACTATTTACAATCGTATTCGCAGACAATGTTCACAGCCGGCGTTTTTTAATTTATCGCGACGTCGGGATCGCGAAGAGATTTCTCGGCGTAATTGCGTTCGCGCTCGGCTTTAGTCGCTCGCGTTACTTAATTGACTTTTTTTCATCGGTTTTAATCGGGTTGCGCAATGTCGTTTTCTGCCACACGGATCTTGCGCGCGCACGCACGTACGCACGCACTCACGCACTCGCGCGTCTACAAAATTTGCATAAAGGATATCATGTTCCACGGCCGGAATAATCTGGCCCGCGGCCCGCATAATCCCGACGGCTTTCTGGCGGCCATCGTGCGATTGCGCTTTGCAACAACTTGGAGATATGCAAAATTCAGTCTTTTTTTATTCGGCCCGCGCCGCGTTTGCAAATAAATTTCCCATTTCAACCATCTGAATCAATTTTCTGAGCAGCAGATAGTTATTGTCGTAACGTAGAGAGAGAGAGAGAGAGAGAGAGAGAGAGAGAGAGAGAGAGAGA
>NW_017305843.1:1710927-1718813 GCF_001594115.1 Trachymyrmex septentrionalis | reverse complement strand
AGAGAGAGAGAGAGAGAGAGAGAGAGAGAGAGAGAGAGAGAGAGAGACGAAGTTTATTTTAATCCTTTCTATACTTTATGAGGAAAGAAATCTAAAAGTTTCATAAGAATGTTTCTTTTATAGTATAGACTTATATAGGCATAATTGATTTTTTCCAAACCTATGTGTTTTCATTGAAATCTAAAATATTGTTAATTACGAATATTAATTAGGAAAAAACCTATATATTGTTTCTTTATGTAGTAGATTATAATTTTTGTCCGTCAATAAAATAAATCACTCTTTCCACGTATAATAATATAAATGACACTAAAGGCAAATGAAGGGGAATGAGAAAACATTATTAAGATTCTTTTTTTGTGACAGACATTGCAGACTCGTATATCTTATTCCTGCTTATTATCGCGATCAAACAGTCGCAGGTGAGACTCGGGCGAGCAATTAGAATTCAGGCTGTGAGAGCACATATTAAGAACAGATTTATATTAAGTATACGTATTTCGTTTTGCGTGGACGGCGCGTGTGAGAGGTCCGAAAGAAAATCGAAAGTCCGCCGGTGCGCGGTGGTAGCGCCAGCTGAACTTCAGAGATTGGAGGACCCACTGGGACGACACTGGGTTACGTGATTTGGCAAATTGCTCGTATCTGCTTAATTAATGGGAAAACGTATCGAGCGTCGCACAGGTGCAGCTGCGCTCGCACGTCGCTGGCAGATGCGTCGGTCGCGTCCGGGATTTTTTTATTTACTTCTGCCATTTAACGTGTCGTGATTACGGCAAAGCGAAAATCTGGGTCGGAGAAACTTCGACCGCTCTCGTTTTCGTCCTTCTGATGTTTTTTTTTTCCCCCTCTCACGTTTTTTTCTACTTCTCAGCTTTTATCTTTGTACGGGACATCTGGAGCGTTGATAAACGAATGATCTGCGAATATGTAAATGCACGAGAGAATGTTTTCCTTTCTCGAACGGCGACATATCAGCAGTGATTTAACACAAACGCTATTAAAAGAGGGAGAACAAGAGAAAGAGAAAGAATTAATATTTTATTATTTTTACCTTTTCCTTATAAATTAATTGCAAAAGAAATACAAGTGAATTTTATATGACTCTACATACAAATATTATTTTAAAAAAATCTTTAAATTTTAATTACTCACGGAAAGAACAGTTTTGCTAAAATATCCATAAAAAGTTAGCTAGATATAAATGTGAAAATAATTTTGCTGGACTATCAAAATTAATAATTATGTAGGAAGCTTAAGTTGATTGTTAGAATATCAAAATCTTTGTAACGTTATTTATTATTACGTTTGAAAGAGTTTTCTAATTATTTTAATGATCTAATAAAATTATCTTTAAATCTGCAAATTAAAATTAATTTGTTAAAATTCTGCTAAATTTTGAAATAGTACTTTATTAAAATCGTTCTTTTCATGCATAATTTTGTTCAACAAATAACAGAAAGTGTGAATTAATAAATAGATTAGATATTTTAGGTCTACGTTTGGATATAATTCTATTGTAGATTGGCAAAGAAACGCGTATAATTTCGTCGTGGTAGTAACAAGCATCACAGACTCTCCCTGCGTTTCGCTGTATCTGATTGAGAACGGAATAAATTAAATCCAATTGGGTACCGAATGACACCACCCAACACGATTATTATCATGGACTGTTGAGAAGTTCTCATCCTGGTAGTTAAACGTCACGAATTGCAACAGTGTGTATTATTCGAGCTATTCGGTATTCATGTGTCCTCGCAACTTCACCTTCGGAGATCTAATCCGATGGCGTCGCATAAGCGCTTTAAATCCTATCTGCACTTTATAGTCTGAGCAAGTTGCGACACAGTAGCACCGATCGTTTATCATAATAAACTCGAAAGCAGACAGGATTATGTAACTAGAGAATTCATTGCTCTGAGAAAAATTAATGTAATAACGTTTCGTATATCTCTATAGAGTTTGCGAAAATAAGAATCTTCAATTCTCGATATAAAATTTCTTCAAGTACAGTCAAAGTTACATGTTAGATTTATATATATATATATAGACTTCCATCATATATAGATTGGATCGATTGAAAGTCTAGATTTTGGCATTTCGGATTTCCATATTTTTCGAAATACGTTGTGATCCAAATTATTTCTTGCGAATAAAGATTAATAATTAAATATTTTGACCTTTATATAATTAATTGTTCTAATATGAGTCAAAGAATTTTTATTACTTGGAAGAATTTATGAAGATCTTAAAAATATAATTTGCCAATTATATTTTTGCTAGTTACGCACAAAGTCAAATGCTTTAAGAATTATGTTTTGTGCTTTTAATTATAGATTTAAAAATCTTTAATCATTACGTGATATCTGATCCCGTAACTAGTTTCACTTACCTTTACCTCCTCGGCCTTGTGAAATATTTAAAAGCATATTCGAAGATAGAAACGTTTCTCATGTAGGAGAAACAATTTGAAACTTGACTTATAATATTTAGTCAGATTTTCTGTAAATCGTAGGTCTTGTACATATTTTTATTTTTATAAATCCTACCATATCGCTTTCTTACTTTAAAAGTGATACAATCAAAAAAATGTGATTTTCGAATTATTATCACGAATGAGTCATTAGCATTATCCTATCAATTATTAAAAAACACTTAACCTCATAAAAAATTGTTAAAATGATTACAATTAAAAGAGGATTAAAAAAGTCATTACAATTAAAAAGTTTAAGGATGGATTTTAGGGGTTGCGAAACGAAAATGACAAAAATGACATTTGATCGTATTAAGAATATATTTTGTTTCTTGTAATATTATTTGATTATATAATAAATAAAAAATTATAAAATGTTTAACAAGATGGTCATTAATTTTAAATGTACGTTAATTTTCTGTTTTTAATAACAATATTATAAATATAAATGTTTCGACTTTTGTTTAGAATCCTCCTCACACTATACAAATCGTTAATAACTTAAACGTTTGATTAATCAGTCAACTTTTTATCAAATTGAAAAATAATTTTTCTCTTTCATTCTGGAAAACTTAATTTATTTAGTTGCAACACTTTTGGAAAGGCGCAACATCATGCAGAAATAATATCATGGATAGTAAGATTAATAGATCCTAAGTTTCTCAAACATGAGACGGTTTAGAACGTTTCTCCCACGTGAGAAACGTTCTATCTTCAAATATGATTTTAAATATCCCACAATGTCGGAGGAGTAAAGGTAAAGTGAAGCCAGTTATGGGATCAGGTGTCACGTAATCGCTGCGTAAGAGGAAAATGATTTTTGATCTGATCGTAGCGCGAACGCGCTAACGGGTCAAATGCACAACAACAGTTTCCGTTGGAGAACGTGATTCACGATTCTGCTGTGAACGAGGATCTACCATGGCACGTACAGCCGCCGGCCAGTTTCTTACTCAACTGTTACTCGTTTCAAAACAGCAATAGCGCGGGGAACCTTTGTGCTATTCGCGTAAAGATAAAGAAGAAGAAGAAGAAGAAGAAGAAGAAGAAGAAGAAGAAGAAGAAGAAGAAGAAGAAGAAGAAGAAGAAGAAGAAGGAGAAGAAAAAGAAGAAGAAGAAGAAGAAGAAGAGAAGACGAGGATGAGGAAGAGTTCGCGAGAAGTGAACGTGAGATTGCAGAAGTGAGCACCTGTGAAGACGTTCACCGACGCGTACGTGCATCAGCACGCGATCTATTGATACCAGCGATAACATTCCTCGACGTTAAGGAGAGACGAAGATTCCCCGGATCAGATGGTTCGCTGCTGGAAACTCGTTGGGCAATCTTACCGTAATGTCGCTATAAGACGTAGTTAATAGGGTACGATAATCGGTTTACGTACGTGTACAGGATGCTTCAAAATTAGATAATATTTTAAGAGTTAGTCGTTTGTACCTAATCGATATGGAGAATACATAGGTGTCTTATGTTACGATCTATTTCTCTCTACGTCATCTTAGATTTCGATCCCATTCCAGATTTGCAGATCGATTCCGTTCTAAGATCCCTATTATCGCAATGGGGCGTACTACATCACATTACAGCGAAACCTTTCACATCGCTCTCCTCCTTCCCGTCATATCTGGATTAAAAGGAGCACGACGAAGTCGAGTGAAGCGTCGCCGATTAATCGAAGTATTGGTTTACTTCTCCACTTACGTCCTTCAATGTCCAACATCGTGTTACAGCCCGCTCCATCCTCGTCATTTTATCGATCTGAAAATTTTGCGATTCATCGTGTTTGAAAGCGTTCGGTAAAAGCGAAAAAATCTTGCCCGATGGCAAGAAAGAGAATTCGTCGCTTCTTTGTTTGTTTTTATATAATTTCAACTTCATTTGCGAACCCCCTCCTCGAAATTCATCTCGACATCTTTATGGCGCTTGTGCTAAACAGGTCTTTCGACGTTTTACCTGGCTGTTTTAATCGACACGTGGTGGATTACTCAATCCTTGACTATCAATGAACTACATTCCTGGACGATCTACTTTCAGAAACGCTCCTCATCACTTTCGCTCTTGATCAGAATCTCGACGATTGCGCGCGGATAGACTAGGTAGGTTTCGTTGATCGATCGGACTTTGAGGAAAGGTGTCGCGTGTCGGCCTGGTGCCGTTTATCTCAAATCAACCCCCCATAATCGTTAACGCTAAAAAAGCTCAATAAGAACATGATTAGTTGTATAAACGTTTTTACGCTCTTCGTTTCTCTTGTGCGTTTCACTCTACTTTTTATCTCTACTACTTTATTTCTTATATTGGTAAATTGTGTTCCTTTTTTTTCTTATAGACGATCAGTAGCGACGTAAATTAGAGATTGCTCTATGTAAGATAGATTATAGACGTTTCGAGGTCATAATTGCAGAGTGTTATCTCAAAACACGGTCGATCTACTTATGAATATATTTTTAGGAAGGTATGCTCTAGTAAGCATTCATCCGCGCGTACAACATAAATAATTTAACGCCAGATTTATAAAGAAATTCGTAGATAAATCCTGATTGAACGCGAATTGTAAACAGTTTGTATTATTGGAATATGTATCTATTGACATTTAAAATGCTGTTTTAAATTTTATAGATTAAATTTCGGATTAATGTTAATATAATAAATTAAATAAATTAATATAGATATACGTATTAATCTTTAGAGGAAGGAAGGAGTTCTATTTTTAAAAACTTGCAATTTTTCTTCTCTCTTGAGTAAGATACGTTTATTAAGCCGACAAGGCTAATTCAACACACTCAAATGCGACTTAAGATATAAAAATTAATTGTTGTTTTCTGCTAATTATTTGCTTTATTCCCGATTCTTTTACTCCAGCCGATTTACAAAAAAAAAAAAAACAGTGGCTGTGCGCTAGTATAAAATTAAATTAACACTGCCATAAGAAAAAAAGTAGAAAATGAAAAAACAAATACATATTTTTATAATAGCTACTATTCATAATTGCTTATTAATTGCTCCATTCTAAAGTTTATTGTTCCAGTCGATTTGCAAAAAACAATGGCCGTGTTGGGTTAAGATTAAAGCACTGTAAAGAAAAAAAGAGAATGAAAAAAGAAATATCCTTGTAATATTGCTTAATGGCTAATTAATTCCTCTATTTTTGATTTTATTGCACAGCCGATTCACAAAAAACAATGGCTGTGTTAGCATAAGATTAAAATTAAAACAACGATAAAGAAAAAAAAAATAGAGAAGTAAAAAATAAATGCATATTTTTTACTATTTAATTGCTAATTATTTATTATATTCCCGATTTTATGGCTCCAATTCGTCGCTAAAAACGATGGCTGTGCTAAGCGATGAAAAAGTAGTCGAGAAATCTAAAAAAGTGGCCGGGCAAATTTAAAAATGATCGAGTAATTAAGAAATAGTCGAAAGAAATTAAAAAGTGGCGAAACGAGTGAAACTTTGATCTTAAGCTAGCACAGCCACTGTTTTTTGTGAATCGGCTGCAGCAAAAGAATCAATAATAGAACAAATAATGAGCAAAAATATACAATTTCTTTTTTAGTAAGTCGCGTTTGATGTTATATTAAAATAGCTCCGTCAACTTAATAAACGTGAGTAAGATTATAATATATTATATTCTTTATTTCAAAATATAACTGTTTTAGCGTATAGTGACTTCTCATTCTGTAAATGTTAATGTAAACATTTTTTAAAATATTAGATAATTTTAATATTATTTGGTTGTATACATATTATCATTTTTGTTGTAGAAAAATTTGACAAGAATATGACAATTTTAAAGAGATATTTTATTAAAGTTATTCTTTATGCTTTTCGAATGACTAAAAAATGGAAAATTAGAAATCTCTGCGTCGACTTTAGTTAGACATTTAGTTGAACATGTGAATTTTCGCAATATCTACAATAATTTAAAATACAAATTTTGTTCTAATTTCAGTATCAAAATATTCAAATAAATATGTGGCATCGAATATTCACTAAAATAAATAAAGATATCAGAGGTAGTGCATAATTCATTACTAATTTCCGTTGACAATTCAATTTCTTCCAATGCTTTTCTTGCTACGTCCTCATTTTCATATGTCACGCGACGTTCGTAAAAAAATAGCATTGAAAAGAGTTAATAAGCAGAAACAGTAGAGACAAATCAGCGCGTGTATGAAGAAATGAGAAAGGATTCTTAGATAGCCCGCTCGCGCTCTATTAGAAACTAGTTTTGCTGCTACGTTAATCCACGGATTGCTAGATAGTTTTGCACGCCGATGTTGGTCGGTTATGCGTTCCCCTTTCAGCGATCATCTCCCATAATCGCGTGCAAACAACTATCGCGAGCCGCAATAGCCCGGACGGCAATTAATATGAAATCGTTCCGCGCTCAACCCCAGCTCCGTTAATTACCGGCAAATTTCTGCCTCCGCGTGTTCGCGCTGCTTCAAGAAAGCGCATCCCGTTTCTTTTTTCTTCGAAAGCTCCTAAATCGTTCAAATCGATTGGGAAAGAGAGAAAGAGAAGAGGGTGCGCCGTTGCACCTGCGGTAATTATCGGTAATTAGTAACGCGTTCGCGAATGTAATCTCGGGTATTTCGTGTTCTAACAGCGCGAAGATAAATCATTTCTATTAATTGCCGGGTTGCGAAAAGGGAAGATCGTTCTCGTGAATTGCAACTTTGTAATCGCAAAGGTGCATGATGCTGGAGTATAATATCGCGCTCCGATATATTACAGCGGAAATGCTGTACTGCATATATACTTTTCAGTTCATAGAGTTTTGATGCGATTGATTTTTCTTACACTCCTGCATTCCAGGATCTTCAATTTCGCGAATTATTAATTGGCGCTAAAGACGCTTTGTCAATAACGCAAAGATTGATTAATGAATCAATTAAATTTGATTAACGTGAAGCAATTATTTTTAGACATTCCATTATACAGTTTAATATTACAGCTTATTTTGAAATATTTGCGAAATTGACGAAAGGTTGAGACCGTAATAATGATTCGTTTGTGTGAGATATTGATTGCAAATATTCGCAAATGTTGGGAATCGGGGAATCAATCCTTTCTTTCGTTAAAGTAATTACTCGGTCGATGAATTACGTAATCATGCAGTATATACGTTCGCAACTATTCAACTGTCAAAAGTGTTCTTTGTGCAAACTCTCGCGAAATGCTCGCAAGCTGCTCTTATTTCTCGCGATAACAGTCATTAAGCGGCGGGCGAAACGAATGGTTAGAGAGTGAGTGGGTTAAATCATTACGATATTATTCAGTGACAGGGTGTAATCATCGAAGGCAAAGTCATTAAGATCCCAATTGCCCCTCTGTTGTGTTCATTGCTTCTTTATCTGCTCCTTGTCTCGTCAATCACTAATCAGTCATTTTACACGAGGTGTGGCA
>NW_017305843.1:1708589-1710827 GCF_001594115.1 Trachymyrmex septentrionalis | reverse complement strand
TTTCTTTGTGAAATAAAATATTGATCAATAATTTGAACAGAAAAAACAACAATATGGAAGGTAATAAGAGAAAATAAACCGATATGTAAATACACAATCAAGCAGGAAAAATAAACTACTTGGTTAAAGTTTTTGAGAGTTTTTTAATAATATTAAAAACAATAGCCTTCTTATTTCTACTTTTTTTAATTGTGTATAATATGAGAATATATAACATGAGAAGTATTTATTATTCAAATATTATGGTTGAATCAAGAAACTTTAACAGAAGTATCTTTTCTAGGAACATTTCAATCTACTTATTTCAAATATGCATGATAAAATAAAGAGAATATATTTGAAATAATAGAAGTTAATATATTCATACAGTGCCTGCCAAAAGTTCCGGGCCTGCCGAATATCTCGTACGTAAAGTACGCATTTTTGAGAAAAATGTTTTCGACAAAAATTGTTGGTTTTATAAAAATTTATTTAATAATCTTATCAGTTTGAACTTGGGTGGCGTCCCCAATGTCAGATCAAGGTCATATCGATTTGTTTAAATTGGACACCCTATTTTTGATTCCAGAATCTAATAGCCGATGTCAAAAGCTTTCTAAAACACTACAATAAAGTCCATTTCCATTAAGAACTTTTCGAATTATAAAGTTTATAAATTACAGTACCGCCATTATTAGTATTACTCAAGGTGTTCGGCGACTAAAATCTTTTGAATGTTGTTCAGGATTATGCCCTGAATAACATTTGTTAAGATTAAAGTCATTGAAGATTGTTCCTCTTATTTTCATTTTTATGTAAAAATAAATTTTTAATGCAAAAATAGAAATAAGAGGAACAATCTCCAATGATCTTAATCTTAATGTTATCCAGAGCATAATCTTGAACAACATTCAAGAGGTTTTAGTCGATCGGATCTTGGGTAATATTATAATAATAGTGGTATTGTAAATCTTGAGCCAGCTCGGAAACTTTTGGCGGGCACATAATATATTAAATATAATTTTTATTAGGAATACACTGGATTATAAAATTATCGAATACCGGATATCAGATATCCGAAAAGAATGTAATATTAAAAAAAATATTTAGTTGGATATCCAGTGGACAATTATCCGGCCAAATTTCGGATATTTCTTCGAATATCTGTATCCTGTACAAATTATCCAAACTTCTAAAAAAAGGAAAGTAAGGGAAAAATAGTGATAATAATTTTCATTATCTCCTTATGAAAAGAAAAAGAGGAAAAATAAACTATGCTAGAAGTTTAATTAAAAAGAATAGAATTCTGCATCGATGATGCAAACTTTTATTATAAAAGCCGGATACTTATATATATAATGATATCCGGACAATCCGGATAACAAAAACGTATTGAATAATATTGAATACCAAATATTTTTCGGATATCGGTACATTTTTAAGTTTTATGTAATAATTTTTGAAGAAGAATTAAAGCTACTTGAAGTGAAATAAGAAGACCTTTAATGAAAAGATAGTACCACTTAGGATTTAATTTGGTACAGTTTTTCTAGAAGTGCGTAAACTCTCAGAGCTTTTTTTATTTTCTTTTAAAAAAGTAAGTTTGTATTAAATTGTCATTTATGAGAATTAAATTTTAATATTATTGATGATTATATATTTTTTTTACAATATCTTTTGATTATTTTCGTTAAATTAAAATTGTTTCTATAACCTGACAATTTTGTAAACATTTATTTTCATGTCTGTGCACATTTGTAAATATACATTTTTCTAATTTGTGTGTTTTTGGATATATTTTTGATACAATAAAGTATTATAATTGTGAAGTCTCTCTCTTTCTCGCACTATCACAATATTTACTATGTTTGGATTAGTCTTAAAAAGAAGTTGTATAAAACTGTGTTGCATTTTCCATTTTACCATCTTTCGCATCTAATCATATGCATATTAGCAAGAAGATGTGCCGTTCTTTCGTTCTTTTGCTTTTTCTCCGCGTTTTACCGTAATAGATGCGCATTATGGATCGGCGGTGTGGTTGCATAAGAATCTCGATTAAGTTTGTACTGATTGAATTTTCATTATATCTAGGACGAGTGCGTTGTAGATGTTCTCTATATTTAGATGCAGGAATGTTAAAAATATTCTGCCTCTTAGCTATTGAGTAAGTACTCTCTGAAATGAGTAATGAGAACGTGAAATGATTTTGTTAGGTAATAGTACACTTGAATTTTACTTACACAGATTATAATAAATATC
>NW_017305843.1:1691679-1708489 GCF_001594115.1 Trachymyrmex septentrionalis | reverse complement strand
ATTTAGAAATAAATACTATAAATGTGTGTAATTTTACATATTTGGAATTATCATGTCTAACTTCTTTATTTTAGAGAAGAACGTTTACATTTTAATTAATATTATTAATATATTGTTTAATACAATTAATTAATAAATAGTAAATTTATAAAAACTCGAATAAGAGAATTTAATATCTCACTTATATGTATTTAAAATAGAAAAACTGTCAATCAAAATGAAGCTATTATTTTTAAGATTGATGTTCTTATATAAATAATTCAATCCTTTCTATTTAAATTGCAAGCGTTTTACTTGTTTACAAACTTAAACAAGACGTATTATCATTTCTTGTTTTATCAGCGTTATTCAATGAACGAGCCTGCTTGACGTTAACGCATCTAAACTGTCCGTCAGTTTCATATTTCATAACACGGTCCGTTTATCCGGTTGTTTGCACGTGCGAACTTCTTGTTCATGCTCTTCGAGTGGCTACACGATATGGCCACTCGTGGATCACGTCGGGTCGCAACCCCGTTTCGTTTCGCACGCGATACAGCGCGATTACGGTGTACGGCAGATGGATAATCGACCACGGTGTCGTCACACGCGGTGGTAAAAGGCGAAGAAAAAAAAAGGAAGGATTACGGCGGTAACCGGTGAAAGTAAAGTATCGTTCAGATAAGGATTAGCGCGGGATGCAACTGGGAAGCTAGTCGGTCGACGCATCAATTCGCACAAGCGCACTAACGTAATGTCGGATGCGCCTCCGCTGATCCATTCGCGAGCACTTTCTATAGACGTTTCAGCCTTTTTTCTATGTCTTGCTGAAGCCATCGTGATCGCTCCGTTTTAACGCGTGGTAGAAAGCGTATGTAATATGCAAACAAATCTAAAAACGTTATCCTCGTTGAAAGATGCAACGTGCCGCGTGAAAGTTTCAGCCCATTACAAAGTTGCAAATATATTCTTGGCCTTAGCACGCGAATCCAAAATTAATAGTTCGAAAGACTGCTTGTATCCCTGGGATTTATAAATTTTTACCACGCAATTCTTAATTTTACAAGCCTCGCAGTACACGAATATTTCGCATTTATTTTATTTTACGGACCACTTGTCGTTAACACTTCTATGAATTGATAAAAAATGTGATTAATCATCGTCATTTATTTTACAACAAATAAAAGGATAATACATTATTTAATATAACTTGTTATTTTATTTGTGAAGTAAATCAATTCTTATGCATCATCGGTAATGTACACCGAATTTTATTTCCATAGAAGGACTTTCTATTCAAATTATTTTATTTCATAAATATTTCATAAATTTATTTCAGAAATTTTATTTCATAAATATATGTTTATTTATAAAGAAAAGTATCTCACTCGTCTCTTTTTTCACGTATTATTTTTAATAATATATCATTTATTAGAATCTGTCTTTTGATTATTTTGATGATTTTTCTTAATTGAAATGTTAAGGCTATAAGTTCCGCGAGTAAATAAAAAAAGTTAATAAATTACTTTGTATAGTATTAAAATTGAAGAAACCAAACAGATGACAAAATTGCACTTATTTTTTTTAATAAAGTTTATTTTAATAAAATTCTAATTCTTAATCAAAGATATTTGATGCTAGAGATAAAAAAGATGTTGACTTGCCACGACAATTTTGTTCAAAGAAAAATTCTAATTTATCAAAATATTCTTCAAAATTTTTGTCGTTAAAGAATAATAATGTACAAAAATTGAAACGTTTCATACATTTTTTAATTCTATGCAAACTTTTGTTCTCTCATATTTATTTTTATAAATATTTCCAATTTTCTACTCTACAGATTTTTAATTCGATATACCATCATCGTGATTCCAACAACTTTTGAGTGCACTAATATAATTTACGGACAGAATTGCAGAATATATCCAATCTATACGCGTGTTACTGTGCTTGAAAGGTAGATTTCTCGATGCAACAACGGACGGTTACTAATCGCGTAATTTGCACGCAATTTTGTCGCGCGGTGAATAAGTTTACGCGGCATGAAATTAACCTTTGATACAATAAGGAAAAAGAGCAACCGATATTCTACGGATATTCTATGGGTATCCAAGTTTCATGAATTATGAATTCCCTGACTTTCGATCGCCGACAACTTTCACTGATCCTTACGCAGGACGAGCACTCTTAGCTGCACGTTCACTTCGCAAATGAAGTTTATTACCAGCATTTACATTTAGCTATTATGTGAATTAATTACATTACGTTATATTACAGAGATTTCTTACGATTGATATGGAACATTGTGATAATTATTTTTAAACTTAAATTAAATTTAAGTTACGCTTTAACCACTATCGCACGAATATTAACTGTTACTAATTTCATATAAATTAATTTGATTAAAAATAATAATTGTAAAGAATATATTGTTTGATACTGACGAATTAGTGTGATAATAATAGAACATCCTGATTTAATCTCACCTGACTTCAATAAATGTTAAAACGCGTTAATTTAAGTATAGTTCTATGTTACAGTTAGAAAGCAAACTTCACATAATTTCCATTTTATAACAATTACATAATGCACCTGTGCTACCATCAACCACAAATTTCATCGTTCACGTAATGCTTGAAAGGGCAACGTGTTCTTCTATTGAATCCTATGTAATCCGATATAATCTATATAACTCACTCACTTATGATAGACGTAGGCAATTAAAAAACGGCCCAAAAAAAGTCCGAAACAAGTTACGGGTTCCGATTTCTAATTTCGTTTAGGGTATGAACCGAATATCTGAGTCCGCCTCCGGCAATAACCTCTGTCATTTCGAAGAATACGGGCGAATGGAGTGCTTTTATTATTATCATATTGACATAGATAGGGCTATCAGAAAATTAACTCGTTAAGACTGACATGGCTCCGCCCAAACAACAATCGACACTGTCATGTTTCGATTTATCGTATATATATTACTGAGAGAATAATATATGAGTTCCTTAAAACAACGATTGTCTCGTATACTTTAATTTATTCTTACATAACTTCAAAAATGTAATTATAAAATATTAAAAAAATATTTTTGTACCTATTTATGTATCTATTTCGCTGCTATTAATCGAAGCTCTAACACTTTGATTGTCAAGCTAATTTTATCCTGATAAATTTAATAAATTATTTCAAAACTTTTTATTGATATTATTTTAATGTCTTAATGTAATTTATATTGTTTCCTTAAAATTTTATGTATATAAATACTTAGTAAAATTATTTTTAATCTTTAAATAAAATCATAAATTCTCTTTTATCTTCTCTTTAGCTTCTTGCATTCTATATTTTTCGAAGTATTAGCTTTCATAAATAAAAGCATTTGCTCTAACAGGCCGTGTAATTGCGGGCTTAGGTCGATCCGCCCGAGGTACTCAATAGCGCCGATTTATTATAGCGCTCTTTCGAATCCGCGGGAAGACCTGGATCGACTCTCATCGAGGAATATCGGTTGACAATGAATTAATGGAGAACAGTTAGACCGTTTCGGATCGTTTACTTTGCGGCTCTCCGCTTTTTTTGCTGCGGCTCGGCGAAACAAATCGCTAGAAAAAGATTATGAATGAAGGCGACCTCCCACGATGTATTTATACCTATAGAATTAATATCATTATTCTTTAAGTTCATCTTTTAACGGAAACTAATTGTCTCTTTACAATTAACAGGAGAAACATTAATTGTACTGTAAAATTAAATTGACGGAAAATTATTCGGTGAGAGAAATTATGTTTTTTATCTTTGATATATATAATACTATATTATCTATACACTTATCTACTACATCTATATATTTTTTTAATTTTATTACATATTTTTTAATTACATATAAATTTTTGTATATCTTATAATATACATTAAAGATTATATTTTATATAATAATAGCAATCTAATAAATTTACAATTAAGTATATACGTAATATTTGTTCCTATTTATTAATTGATTGTTGTTTAAAATTTGGTTTGTACTCTATAATTGTTCATCAAATGATTATGGAATTATTATAGTTTACCTTTGACGTATATAAATATAGTAACGTATATAATAACAGTATAATAATACTTTATAGGATAGTTCCATTAATCTACTACATTTTCAACGACATTACTTTAATGCGCAATCATCATTACTCTCGATGTAATTGCTTAATGTAATTTCTATAAGAGTAGGTCATTTCGATTGCAATTCTTTTTAACTTAAAAAAACTCGCGACACAAATTGCTTTTCTTTCTTTCCAATTCGGTCGTTAAGCCTTCCCACGGTAATACTTTAATTGTAAACGAAACTACTCGCAATTGCGACTTGGCTGCAATTTTCTCTTCGGGGCTCGGCGTTTCGTCTTGCGGAAGAAATCACATTGTAGCGAATCGCGGTGCAGCGCAAAATCCGCGGAATTCGCGATGATACTTGCCGCGCGGTTCGAACATATAATTCCGCGTGTTACATTCCACGAGGTGTATTCTTTGCACGTGCAATGTAGTCGATGCAGTTAATTTCAGGGGATCTTGGTAGAAGAATCTTGGGTTTACCAATAATTATTGTACAGAAAACGATAATCTTTCTGGTGAAAGATAGACGAAATAAGGTGTTTCATTTATGTTCAAAGATTATTAAAAGCTTTGGTTAATCTTTATAGTCTGTAACATATTGTACAATAGAATTGCATGTTAGGAATTACGGTGTATATAATTTCTTTTCACGATGTATGTGAAACGTTAAGTTTCTCTTATATGTATATTATTTATAATATAATATAATTAATAAATAACAAATAGCGAATATAATTGGCTATTTAAAAAATTACTTTTATTATACAATAAATGTAAGTTGTACATTTTAACAGAAATGTTAGTAAAGTTTATGAAGAAAGCATTGAATTCAGATTCAGTATAATTAAAGTAAATTATATTTTTCTTATATACTTATGTTTTTTTACTAATGACTTCTCTCTCTCTCTCTCTCTCTCTCTCTCTCTCTCATATCTCTTTTTTATTTATTTTGTTATTATAAATAATATATTTTCAAGTCTTTTTGTTAGTATATTTTAATTAATTTCACATTTATCTTCAAGCTATTCATTTATTTCAAGATTGTATTTTTTCAAATTTCTATTCTTGTGTTTATCTTTACGCAGTCTATTATCTGGAATTTAGAGATTGGAAGCATGCACAATGTAAAATCCCATATTTCCCGTTTAACATTTCGATGCGTTGCACGATAAATTAAAAGATAAAGGAGCAAAGGGTTAAAACGAAGTAATCTTCAATTCACATGGAAAACCATAGGGTATATCACGAAAGGGCAATCCCCCCCGCAGAAACACAGTGGCCGTATCTTCGTCAGCTGACAGGTCTCGAGGGCGAGGCTAATGCTGTTAAAGGTTATCTAACTAACGAACGAGACGCTCGCCTTCTCTTCTGTATCCTGAAGAGAATACGTCGCACGACCCTCGTAAATGCGACGCATCCGCCGTCGGCGTTATCGCAATCTCGTCGTTGAGATTCTCACGAGCTTGCCGTCATTCCGTCAGTTCGTCATTGCTGCGCGTCGGTTCCGTCATAAAAACCACTGCGTGGGTAGAGCAATTAAGCCTGTACGTAAGCAAATCGATTTGCCAGTCGAAGATTTTCTCGTCTAAAAATTGATGTTGTTTCATTCTATTTATTTATAATATTACGGCGAACTGCAAACGAATTTGCGATCGCTAATTTCTTAAAATAAAGATAATCGCGTCCATTTCTTCAAGAAAATAAATTTTTTTGTCGTATTTTGTTTTTAATACTTTTTTCTACTAAACGGTTTTATATATACTAAATTTTATAGAAGATAAAGATCCTTCCTTACATTGAAACCGTCTTTACATTGTTACAATGACTAAGATGATATTTTTTACTGACAAAAATCTAAATCTATTACATCAATAGTAGTGCACTTATAATTATTTGAATAACAGATATTTTACATTTTATTCAGCTTAAAAGCTAAAATAAGCAATGGCCCATACTGTTACTATTACATATAATAATTTATTAGTATAATTGATATTGTTTTGTTGTGTATATTGATTGTAATTGTATAATACGTATTCTAATTGTAATTATTGAATCAACATCCCAAAATCGATTCAAGAATAATTGAAGATAGTTTAATGAACGTTCACTAATTTTTATTTTTAAATATGTAGAATAATAACAAATATACAATAAAAGCGTTTATTATTCTAATAAAGTATTATTGTGTTAACAACAGTATGGCGAATATCTTTTAAGATTATCTTATTTTTTGAAATTGGATTACAATGTAAAATATCGTTCGAATAATTATGAATGATAATGTCTATGTACCTGTATCCATAACTAATGTAAGTGTATTACATTTTGACTTTTATATAATGCAAAAATTTAATTCTAGAACAATAGAGCCAAAATCATCAAATGCTTCTCTCTCTCTCTCTCTCTCTCTCTCTCTCTCTGTCTCCCCCAAAAAATATATGGATTGGAATAAAACTCCCAGGAGGCAAAGAAAAAGCTTTTCAATTTAGAGTTACTAGTTTTTTTCGGTCATTCTCATCTCTAAGTCTAATTGCCTCCTCTTTGTCTCTTCGATTTCTTCGTCGGCTTTAAATTGTTTCTCGGCATTTTCGTCTAAAAGTTCCGTGAACGAATTCTCGACTTGTGTAACGGAATACGCAGTCGAAGGATGCGTAGAGACGCGAAGCAAGTTGACGACTTTCCATCCTCGTGGTCGCGTGCGGACACGTTGTTACACAGCGCGAAATGTCAAGGCATCCTCGTGCGAGTGAAAGGATGTGTCGGATAGTCCTGTCGCATCGTACCGGGTGTGAGCTCGCTTTCCGTTTTCCATGCTCACATTCGGAATAATTAACAAATTAATAACCGTCGCGGTTTTAATCGTCGTGATACCGGTGAAGTCAAAAGAGGCATGCAGTTTCTAGAAAAGAAACTCCTCTCTCCGTGAGGATAGCAAATATCGGAACGAATACTGATTCCTTGAAACGTGTAACGAATGTAATAACTATTAATATGAGACAATAAATAAATTGCGAAAGTTCTTTTTACAACTTTTGACAATAACATATAATATAATAAAGCATAGGGAAAAATAATTGCACCGAACAAAATACTAAATTTTAAATAACAAATCATTTATTTATACGTATAGTGCCAACTAAATGTTTATAAATATAAAGATATATTTATTTGATATAAAAAATATTAATTTAATTAAACAATAATTGTTTTATTTGTAAGTATTTATTTACTGTAAGTAAATGTTTAGTAGGCACTATTTAAATAAATATTTAAATTCAGGATATTTTTTCTTAGCGTATATATTCAAATTAATAAAAAAATAAGAGTTTAGTTTACTTCATATCGCAAAATTGTGTGCAATTATAGATTATATATTTTAAAACAATATATATAATTTTAAGACACTGATAGATATTTCAATGTATTCAAAAATAATTCTGCTGTTCTCATTATTGAATCTTTCATTATGTTCGATTAGTTTCCGTGTAAATCCATTATATATAGATGAGATTATTCAACGAACTGCGATAATTAGACATTTATAGTCGTCTAATTTATACCATTTCTTCGATCGATATTATCGATTGGCATTCGATACGTCGCTATTGAATGAGAGAGAAAAATCGTAAAATACATTACGCTCGATGAAGAATTAACTGTCGATGCTGTTATTTCTACAATGATTTAATAATCGAATCGAGATGAAAATGTTCTATGTTCTGGCGCATAAATTTATCTTGCATAATTATTAAAGATTTATAAATATTTATTGATAATAAAATATTAATAATAGTAATATTGCGTCCAATTTTTAGATTTGTATGTAGAATGCATTATAAAATAGAAGATACACATAGATATATTTTTTTTATTGTTATTTATTTATAAGTATATGTATTTATTTTTTTATAATTTTTTAAAATCTCTATTATTTTTTATCTCTCTAATAAATTATATATATATATATATTCTAAATAAATTATATTGTAAAAAAGAAACTCCCTAACTTTTGTGTCATAAACTTTAAACGAGTTTCATATTTCTATTACAATTGTATATGTACAATTTTATATCTATATTAGCAAACGAAATTGATAATATTTTTGGAATTGTTTCAAATGACAACGCGCAGTTACAATGAATCTGACGCGTACATAGTACCGGTTATAACGCGATTATAAGGCGTTATACTATATGTACTCGAAAGAAGTAGAATGCAGGAGTTGGCGCCGAGAGTCTATTTGCAAGTAAGCAACCTTGTATCGACGGTAATATATATATCTCAACAGAGGTCAAAGATTACGTAGCGCAGTATCGATAAAGGCGGCCACACGTGTACCATAACTGATACTTATGATCCATCTACGTCGGCTTGTATCTGCGCAGAAAATACCGAGTAAAGTTAGTAAAGTACGATGTAGTAAATTTGCAGTATGATCGCACGCATGTGAAAATCTTTTTTTTTTTTTTTTTTTTTTTGCGAAAAGTCAATTTGACAAAGTACAGAATAAACTGTAGATTCTTTCGTCCCTTTTACTTCTTAAGAAACTTTACTATAGAGAACAAAAAAAACAGTTTAGAAAGCTGATATCGCTGCGTTTTACATTTCTTTCTTCTTTATATTTCCAGATGAAGATGCCTTTTTAAAATTGACCCAAGTAACCTTAAAAATAAATAGTTTATAAAGTACACTAAATAAGTAGCAGCGCATAGGAGAAATCGCTTTCTAAGGAAACAAGATTCTCTGGATTGATCTGTGCCATAGATTGCCTTCTCGCTACAAGCACGATTTACACGACGTTACCTTATTTCCTTCACGGGACAACGACACTTGCAAAATTGATTTACGTCAGTTTCAGAATGACCGAGCCATCCGATTCTTTACAGAGTGCGTTTCAACCGTTCTTCCGGGTTAGTTTACGTTTCACGATATGCATCTTGGAGATTAGCGAACGCTCTTTGTCGCGATCCCCGAGAACGACACGTATCTACCATACTACTGGCGCAGACAGTTAAGCTGCTGGAACGTTTAGTCGGTCTAACTCTTGTCCCACGGATAGGAGACGTTAACGGTGCCCCCGTGAGCAAGGTAGGTGCCCATTAAAACTAGGATCTAGCGTTTAATACCGCTAACAAATATGACGATCCAAGGTGCACTGCATCCGAGCTCGGTTCGCCGCGCTGCTACGGCTAAAGTTAATTGTCGGCCGCAATTAAGAGCCGTGCTTTATTGAACACAAGCCAACGTGACGGCGTGACGGAATCACGCCGCACGCATGCCGTACGCGGGATCATGGGAAAGGGTTATATTAACGTGCGGCTCGAAAAAAAACATAATATCATTTTAAATTACGACGCTAATTAAGTCTATCATGAACGGCGATTTAAGTCTCCTCAGAAATCCATGGTGATATCCTCATCTTAACCCGCCTCAGCTGGTGGCGATCGCAGATGACACGCGAAAGGGAGATGTCGAGATAAAGACGGAGATGAGTTGGAACTTCCCAGCTGATGTATCTATTTTCTATACTCGCGAGATCATGTCGTTGATTTCGTGCCACGGTTGACTATAATAATGATGCGGTAATTGCGCGATGAAAACGTTGTAATATAATCCGGACATGTAGTCCTTGAAACATACTTAATGAGTATATATGTTTGAGAAACGTTTATAAGATCTTAAAATGTTTTCTTGTTTGAATAGCTGCTTGCTACGACAGATATACGATTATGCGTTTTTCGTTAATTAATTTATATAAATGTTTCAAAGATATGTAATTTACCTTTAAAAAGAGAAATAAGGTTTGTAATACTATAACGGGAACAAAGTCGTGTTTGTTTTTCGACAATTCCAAGATGCGGTTTTTCGAAAGCGTTTACCTTCAATGTACTTTGGAATAATCTTTATGCTCGCCTCATGTACACAATGTGCTCTTGACATTGCATACCGCACGAGATGAGAATTTCTAACGAAGATGCACTGCGCGGCGCATTTCACGTGGGAAAGGTAAATACACCGGCATCCTGTTGTAACCGATTCAACGTGTTCCATATTAATTTTTTTTTCTCACCAATGACAGTATTTTCGAATTCTTCAATCGCGATTGGGTAAATAGATTGTTCGATTGTTGACTCACACATTACTTTTGATCGTGAGACAATTTTCAATCAATTCTGAAGACCGAAGCATTGACAACCCCGAAATACAACGTGCGATATACAAAATATTTTATAATTGGTAATTATACGCAAACAAGACATATATGAAAATTTAAATAAAAAATTGAGAAATTTTAAAAATAAAAGATGTTAAAAGAGAAGAAATTGAAAAAAAAATATTTGGAGGTAATGTTATGCACAGAAAGAGTGATTTTGCTGAAGTAAATATCTAAAAATTTAGCTAGATACAGATCTAAAAATGATTTTGTTGGAATTCATCAAAATAATTATGCAGGACGCTCAAGCATAATGTAGGCTGCTCAAATAATACTGCAAACAGTTTTTATTCTAGTTTGCAACTAGCTTGAGTGTCGTACTTAATTATTTCTTGATGGTCTAACAAAATCATTTTCAGATCTGTATCTGGCTAAATTTCCTTAGCAAATCTTTCTGTGCGTATAAATTATATATAAATTCTTTTTTATATTTTGTTGTGGAAACTGGAATGTGACAATATCGTATTTGACAATAAATTATATATATATATATTTTTTTTTTTGCTAATTATTGATAAAAAAGATTACAACATCTATTATGAAGAATTATACACATACTAAAAATACAAAGTATAGAAATATATTGAATTTTATAATTTATACAGGGTATCTAATTAACGATAAATATGTTTCTCGCGTAGAGTCAAAATGGACTAAACTGAGTCGAAAAATCCTCTATCATTTTGCAATTTTCGCAATAGTTAACAAAATATTAATTACTAAAAATCTGAATATTGGTTTTCAATAATTTTTTATTTAAATATTATCAATTTTACAGAAAAACAACAAGAGACAGAAATTGTTTATTTTTTTCTCATAAATTCTGAGAATTTTTTCAGAATTTTTAATGCCATATTTTCTTACGTTGGTAAAAATAGCCAATAAGAAAATGCAATGCTAAAAAGTGATAAAAAATTTTGAAAAAAATTAATTATCACACCCTGTACATAACTTTATCCTTAGTCAATTAATCTTCTGTGTAAAGATTATTATGTTAATCCTTAATTTTTATATTAATAATTACAATTTTTATTAATTATTAATCATTACGATCATAGTAAAATTTACAACTTGCGTAAAAGCAATTATGCACAGATTGTAAGCATTTTTAAAATGTATTTTAGTTAAATTTCATTATTAAATATTTTTATTACTATATTTTTTTGGTGTAGATTTAGCACGTCACGTAAATGTCACTACATTTATTATTTCGTTAATTAGAGAATCATGTCACTACGTTTTTTGGTACTTTTTTTTAATTAAGACGTACCGCAAGAACTCCTTTGTTATTTTGCTGGATATAATTATGTTGAAGACACGGCGTTTACGAATGAGAAATTAGGTAAAATGTTAGATTATTAAAAAAAATTTACTACCCACAGCTCACGTCAAATTCTTACGAGTACGGTAAATTGTCATTGTGGCCGGTAAGAAATGGTCCAGCAAGATGGTACTTGATAGGACGAAGACCTTTGCACGCGAGAAATAGATGGCTGCATACTTTAACGTATAAGCATGTTTTCAAGTGTATCTTAGACGAGCAGGTGATTATCCTCATGGAGCATGAGAAAGGTACTAAGATGCGGGTATCTCCAAATGCCTCTGCTTAGCAGCTTCTACGAGTACTTGCGTGTTCGCTGTTCTTTAAACAGTCTGTGATATATCAATTGACTCACATGAAGTTAACTTTGTAGAGTAACAAATTTAAAGCTTTAAAGAGGTTGAAATAATCGCAAATTTAAATTTTCAGATTTAAAACAACAACTTTAACAAGCTTTATGTAATTTCTGAAATTTATATCCGCCGTTCTAATAAATAACGTTATTTGTATGGAGTGCCGTAGAAAATATGTACTCTAAATAATAATACTGTAAATAACGGTACTATAAATAATGATCTCGTGAGCAAAACATTTGATCTCGGGAGTTTTAATGGAATTATTCCATGGGGAATTGCAAGTTTTTGATCATCAAGGGCACACATGTAATTTAATTTTTATCTCGTCAATGTATAGTGATAGCCGCGTCGTCAAATAAAATTGTTGATTTAACGTCTCCGATCATTACGGTGCGCGATAAATGTTCGCCATGCGTAACGAAAGTTTCGTTAAGCGAGGCGCCGTTAATTATGCTTGATTATTCTGGAACTGTATGCTCACGTGAAAAAGAGGTTCCAGGATCTGGTGAACCGCGCATAAATCGCGCGTTTAATTGTGCGATGCGTGCGTAATTTAGTCGTGCCGCTGTGTTTAAGCGATACCTACCTCGTGTCGCCCAAGGACGGTCCTTTTTTTTCAGATATTCGATACGATATAGATCGCGGGTGGCGAAAGATATTTCAGAGGTAAGAGAAATTAATGTTTTAAAATTGAACAAGTACGGGAGGCAAGTACTGCAGAAGGAACTGGTTTTAATAGGAAAATAATGTCAAATTAAAAAATAATTCGACAACAGACAGCCTGAGAATCTGAGTATTTCAGGAAATTCAAATTCTTCAAGAGCGTCTCGTCTCTAATTGCTTTTTAATGTGATTTTATTTCTTTATTAAAATCAATTTAATATCATCACTAATTAAATCCATCGCGAGTTTGATACTAAATTTTTAGATACTTTAGCAATATTTCTAAGTATTCTTTTTTCAATTTTTTTCCTTTTTAATGTCATATCTTGTAATTTAACATTCTTTTAGTTTCTCAATCTTTCTTAAATCTCGACGTACATATTTCCATTTATTGCGATAATTACAATATAATATGTTACAGCCGAGAAGGTTAATTCTATATAAAAAAAATAATTGAAAATGTAGAATAAAAATTTTTTTTTATATAAGGTTTTGTTTTCGAGAAAAATTTAATTTTTGGAACAATTTATAAAATAATAGAACTCATCATACGATAAATATTGTATTTTATTATGTATTCTTGATTATCTACTACAATATAAACATGAGCAAAGATAGGAATCTATATTTAATCAATTTTGAATAAAAATAAAACTTTATAAAGAAATTTTATTCTACATTTTTAATTAATTTTTTTATGTAGAATTACTTCCATTCTGAATTGTACTATTATTATGGAACACTTTATACATATGTGTGATATATAATAGCACTAAACTCTGACCAAATAAGCTTATTTCTACTTAATTATGAGGTATATACAGTGTTATAATATTTTATTTTATATTGTTATTTTATAAAATATATAAATTGTGACCATAAATTCAATCATTTTTAAGACAGCAAAGAGAGAGAGAGAGAGAGAGAATCAACTCTGTAACACACTCACTACAGCGGGAAAATTGCAGGAAAAACTGTCTCAATAGATGTACTTGTGCTACTGAGAGCTCCGATTCTTTGCCTTCGAGCACAAAAATAATTTGCATCGTTATACATGCACATGCTCTTAACGCACGCAAATAACAAGCTACAGCGCTTTAATAAGCGCCGAAGTGCAGATAGAACGACGAGATACAAGCGAAACGATCAGCCGGAAAGACTTGCTACTGCGGCTTCTCGAAAGGTTAAACGGGAGGAAAGAAGGAAGGAAAGAAAATAAAACGTCCGAGAGATTATTCCTCTCCAGCCACATAATGTGATGCCGTTCGCGCGCGATTACGCCATTCCGAGAGCTGCGTTTAATATCAAAGGACGTAGTACGAGATTTTACTACCACGAATTTCCCTCGAACGTATGTATGTACGTACGTGTTTCATTAGCCCGCTACACTGTTGCGCAAATCTGTCTTCGATTAATATTCCTGAAACTACAAGCTACAAATCATACTGATTCCGTTACTTCCGAAAAGCAAACATTGTAACATTTTACTCTTTCTTCTTTCTTGCTTTCTCTTACGATTGTGATTTTAATTTAAGGACATGTGCGAATATTTATGAGCTCATTGATTTATTATTGGTCTGCATGTGTAATATTCATTTCTTATTAAATTTATACAAATACAATTTGTATCGTAACATATTTATATATTTTTTACGTTTTATTTTAATCCTAAAATATTTTCGATATATTATTATATATTATGATATTATGATATTTCATAATAACGATGTAAAGACTCTTAAATGTAAACGTAAATAATCAAACAAATACACGGCGAAAGAAGAGTCAGTAGATTACAAAGAGAAAAACAAAACATTTAATTAGTTAAATTATTATGCGACGATACATGCGCACGGAACGGCATATATAAATGATATTTCAATGTAAGTAGATAATATGAGAAGTATATTATATTGTATATATATATCTTGAAATATTACTTTTATAATTTCGAATCGATTATTTCTTTAATTTAATAATATTAAGTAAAAATTAACCAATAAATGTACATGAGTGGAAAAACATTAAATTCGATTAAGGTAATTTTACATTCCTATATATAATAATAAAATAAAATAAAAAATATTTAATTGTGAACTTATATAATTTTCAGTTCTAGCAAACTGTGCGCCGATTATTTACTTTTAAAACACAATCCTAAACAGAAACTGGAGTAATAATATTACAAATATTATTAGGCGAAAAACAGTCTTGACCGAATGTGTTTTCCGTTCATATGTGTTCTCTAAACTTCAGAATCTTGAATAAAATAAAATACTAAAGAATATAATTTATAGTAATTTTGTAATCTAAATCAATTTAAAAATAAAAGGATATCAAATGTGCACTTCTTCACAGTTTGTTTATCTTGATCTAATTATATGATATTCAATTTATGGAATGTTTTATGTTTGTAAAGAGATATCAAAACTAGATTGCTGGTGATAATCGTACACTGTTTCGAATACGTGCGCTTGAATGTTGAGGAAGTAGTACAAACATTTATTGAAATAATTTTATTACAATTTTCTCGCTATAAAGTGTTACAGAGTTAATTTTCTCAATTCTTTTTATTTATAAAAAATATTGATATAAATATTATCGAGTTTCCATATAAACTCGATATAAAACCATAAAAAAATCAACGAAAATTTTTATCCAAAATACGTATTTTTATCTATAAAGAAAATATAATATATCTTTGGTTTATATATATATATTCTGGAAAAATTATCTATAGAAAACTGTTTTTACCGTCTTGAAGGAAAAAATTGTTATCGCATTATTTTAATAATAAGTGCGGTAAAAGTCTCGCGTAAGAGATGTTTAGGAGTCGTCAGTGTATGATCTTGCATAGGTACGCGATGCAAGCGAACGCGAAAGCACAGGATGAATGATTATCGCTCGCACGTTGAGTATGTTAAATACTCTCTTCAGAGTGGATTTATATGCTCCGCATCTAAACGGCAAGTACGAATGTCGCTTGCGGCACAGCAATAAGACGCACAAGATGTACATAGCAATCTCGAGGATGCACTCTAGTAAACTCCATACATATATGGAACTAGAATGAGTTTCTTCATTACGGTCACGAGGAACAGTTCTTATCTGCAAAAATAAAATACGAAGTTATTTATAAGATATTATAAAATATAAAATATTATGTTTGATACTAATAAGAAAATCTATCGTTAAAATTTAAAATATGATAAAAGGAGAGATTACACTGCATATAAATCTTCCAACTATCTCTTGAATACAAAGTTACATTAAAATATTAGGCTATTGTGATTAAAATATTGCCGTTTCTATTAGGCGCACCTAATATTTATTATTTTGTTTGTTCTGCAATTTTCTTGTCTTATCAAGTGCCGCGTGAAAACGATTGTGAAGGTAATAAACTTGGCGATAACGTCTCGTAATTTATAGCGTTGTAAAGTCATCTATATATATCTATGTGCGTAATTAAATAGACAGAGTATAAGCAATAAAATGTGGCAATTGTAGAATGTGAGAGGAAAAAAGTCGTACATGTTGCAAATATTAGTATCTATTATGTTTATTACAACGATTGAGATAATATAAATTGTAATACGTATAAGATTATTTATACATATGTAAACGTGTTAAAACACACACACACACACACACACACACATACACAGGGTGTTAGTTAATGTTGCCGTACTCAACAAAGCGTAAAAAAGTCCATATAAACATGTGTCCTAAACGGTTTAGTTTTCGAAATACAGGTGAATGTTTGCAAATGTTTGACGAAATGGTAAATTGCGGTGGAGATATCTTCCTGCATAAATATGCCTTGCTTCACGTGAGTTACCATTCGCACAATCGTAAATAAAGTGACAAAGTCAAAGTCAAAGCCTCCTAGATCACCAGACTTAAATCCTTTGGATTATTTCCTTTGGGGGCATCTGAAATCATTAATTTATACCACCTCAATTGAGAATAAGAATGATTTGAAGTATCGAATAGTTACTTCATGCGAGGCAATACGTAACACCTGGTATCTTTGAGCGTGTACGTTAATCTTTGAGAAGAAAGCTCGATAGATGTATCATGGCGCAAGGTGGACATTTTCAACAATTCATCTAATTGTTTTATTTCATCAGAACTGAAGCCTGTTTTATATATATATATGTTATTATATATATGTG
>NW_017305843.1:1669110-1691579 GCF_001594115.1 Trachymyrmex septentrionalis | reverse complement strand
AAAACTTTTAACAGATTATTTGTCTATGTTGATATGATCAATTTTTACAATTTATGTTCATTCATTATATGTAAGCTGCTCTACAAACATTTACAGAATGTCAAAATTATTTATACTTATACCTTTCACTTGTAAATTCTATAATTGAGTAATTTATAGTTGTCTTTATTCAAAATTTATTGATATAAATGGAATAATCTTTTACCGCAACTGCAGTATTCAAAACATCAAATACTTTTAATTTTTTTTTAAATTAAAATTTGTCTTCAAGATTAAGAAAAGGTAGAAAACAGAAACTGATTAAAGAATAAAATTTTACAAATTTAATGAATATAATAAAAACAAAATATCTTATACTTAGAATTTTGATATGGGTAATTATTAAGACATTTAAAACATCGTATTTTATTTTTAATATAAGGAATAATCAAGATATTAAGAAAGTATGAAAAGATGGTCTGTTTTATAATTGTTCATGTTGATTTCAAGTTTGTTGACAAATATTAAAGTAGCGATTTATATTAAGATCAGTTAAATAGAGTATTAAATTTAGAACACTCTGCACAAGTGTGGCAATCTTCTTGACCAACAGTGAACAGATTGTAAAGCACTCGGTGATGCGGAGAAATGAGATATAGTGTACGTAAAGTCGGATTTTTATTGAATAATAGCAATTACCTAACTTTCTATACTTCATCATACGTTGCGTCGATTATACGCAATAATGTACCATATGCAGTGTACGTATAAAACCGTTTAATACGCATATGATGAAGCGGAAATCAAAGAGGCGATCGCAACGTTTACATTTTCTGCGTAGGCAAACATGCGACCGCTTCACTCCATCTATTATCCTTGAGGAAGAAAAAAGAGCAAAGAGCGAAGAGAGAGAGAAAGAGAGAGAGAGAGAGAGAGAGAGAGAGAGAGCCAAGTAACAACGCAATAGGTGAGAAGATTAGGCTTTTTGCAATCGACTTCTTCCCTCTTGTTTATTTCCTTCTGTTTTACGTTCGAGAAAATCTCCGATTAAAGGAATACCGGACGATCTATAAACTGTTAACGTTCGACGAAAGTATAGCGTTAAATTACTCATACGCACTATTAGAATGTCGGAACTGTTACCAAGTATGTATGTACATTGCTACGGAATCTTACAATTTAATAATTATTAGCATGCATTTCTGATAAAATAAAATAGCAAATTATTGCATCGTTCCGCATTCAGTCCTGCTACTATTTAATTGTCGCTTGTAAATGTTTCTGCTAAAGATACCAACTAATTTGGAATCATTAATTTGTCAGAATTAAAATAATAAGATATATGTACAATATGATGAAAACATTAATTTTGTTAGACAAATCGACACACAGCTTTAAAGCAATTGATATTAATAAAACAGAGAGACACAAACATACATTTAAATTAATCATTATCATCACTTGTGTAAATTGTATTTCTGTATCGCATTTAATTTAAATTAAAATCGCATTTGATTTATAATTTATCATTTTTTTTAATAACATAAAAATGTAACTTTCTCGATATCTGTAATGAGATTAATAATTATTTTTGCCGATAAAATTTTCTTGATATCTTGTTTAAACTTGAAATATTATAAGTATTCTTTATGAAACCTTATTCTTCAATTAATTTGTTCCATCTAAAAAAAGATGAAATATCAAAGAGAAATGTACTGTAGTGATAAACGTTATCGGTAGGCCATGAGAAAAATAGCCATTCAATCTTGATAGGAAGTAGAGCGCTCCTTTTTGCAAGTAGCTCTAAGCGACAAGAAGAAATTTCACAAGACTAATTTAATTTTACAGACTGTTAGGCGATAAAACATGAAGAGGGCAAATGTCTATGGCAGACTTTTTTATACATATTTTGTAGAGGTGAATGTATAGTGAATTAATTAATATGATTATCTGCGGCGATTATAAGTTTCACTTTTACAAAAAAAAAGTAGTAAACAAACGGAGCATATTTATTTTCTGCTATCACCATCATTAATAAACATAAAAACAAATAAAATGTGAATATTTATTAATTTTAAATAATTTTAAATAATTCTAAACAATTATTTATTTAGCGGTCAAATAATACAGTCATTATATATATCGAATAATATAATTATTTTCGCTGTGTAAACTACGTATATATACCCTTCTCTTATATAATGATCTAACTCATATAGTTATATAAATTTAATTATTTTTAATATAATTACATTTAGTTCTTACAACTGATTTGTGACTGATGTCACTGATATAGCTTAAAAAGCAAAATATTTTCTTTCATAGCTTGAAGCGATAGAAGGTTTCGTAAGTGTGATTTATTTTTGTACTTTATCAGAAACGAAAAACGAATCTTATGACGCACTGACAGATTGCTAATTAATGATTAATAATACATTCAGAAGCGATTGTTCTTCAATTACATATGCGAGTTTTTTATTACATTCTTCGTTTGTTTCGAAAAGTAGATTTTTATTTTATTGTTAGGAAAAACTCGACTCGAATTATTTTGTAATTATTGGTATTTATTCTGATATCATTATATTCTTTGCAACATATCATCGTAAAATTAAATTCCAACTTTGAAGAATCAAAAATATATTAGAGGTATGTAAAAAATAATGTTTAGTTTTGATCTAATTCGCATAATCAAAAATAAGTTATTTCTAATTGGTGCGATATCTAAGAAATTGGCTCAAACTGTTGTTACACTAATAATTAATTTTAAAATTGATAGCATTTTTCAATTTGCGACAATGGAAAAGTTAAAATAACCTATCAATTCGAAATCAGTGCATTTATTTAATTTTAAATTACAATATTACCTAGCTGTAATGAAACTATTAATTCAGAGTTCAATACATATTATATATATTTTATTTAAATATTATAAAATAATTAAAGTTATTAAAATAATAATAATAACAATGTCAACATTACTTTTCAATAAAATTTATATATAAAAATATATAAATATATATGCTATGCACAGATCTCAGGGAAGAAAAACGGTTCCCTAAATCTTATAGAAGAATAAAAATAATCAAAATCGCTTAAATGTATGTGTGTGGATATCATTAGGTTTAAGCTAATATACGTATACTTAGGTTTTATTATATAAAAATTAAAGATAGAAGAATTTAACTTGACGCCAATTGTTGATATCAAATCTTTTATATGAATCATACTCATCTTTTATACAAATGATACATATTATTAAGTAGTTATAGCATTGCAAAATTATTTTGATGACAAAACGTTAAAAATTGTTCAAGATTTGAAATGCGTAAATATATTAAATTTGCAGAAAAATATGTTTTGTCTCACATATATCTAATTACATTTCAAACTAATTTATTATTAAACATAATGCGATCTCTTGTAAACATAAAAATTAACCTACAGAGAAAAACATAAATATCTAAACTGAAGCAAAATATAAATGTTAAAATCAATTATGTTATTTTGTTCATTGAGGATGATCTTAAAGAAACGAATAGCGCAAGAAGATAATTCATAATTATGAAAAATTATTAGTGATAATTTTTGCACTATTATCCTCTCTAATGAACACTCAATACAGTTTTTATTATGAAATTCGCTTGTACACAAAAGTTATGGCTTAAATAATGTAAAGATTTCATGAAACCATGGAAGTGATGATGAATTTATTTTCAATCACAAAAGCTTTAATCACGGCAAAAAATAATTTTCTTTTGCGATGACGTGCTTACAAGCTTACAACTAGGTACATTATTCAAATACAACTGCTTTTTAAAAATGTAAGCACAATCTTTAAATGTTAAATATGTGTTGTTTAAAATATAAACATTCTCGTTGACCAGAATAGCCCCATAAAAGAAAAAACCTTATCTTACTCTATATTTAACTGCTTATTTTTATTTATCAACTTATGTACAGTTATTACTTCACAGTTAAATATTATTTAGTTCATAAATATATTTCTTACTTTATCTTGCACAAATATTTCTTACTTTAATTTGCAAGTTGCTACTCTGAACACCATTACAATTTTTTTTCATCGCTATATGTACGAGGAGGTACCTACATTTCTCGTCTATTAGTCGTGTAATCGAGGAGAAGAATAATGACGGCGGGTCATGTCCCGCGTAATTTTACTCGCCACAATTTAGTTCTCCGTTTCTCATCTCGCCGATTGATTAATCACCGAGTCAGGTTGCTCTTTAACCGCGCGTGCATTTTCGCGGCGCGCCTCACTTTGCCTGAAATTTATTTGTTTCACACTCGAGCGGGCGGGTGTGCCGTTCCATGGAATGACACATAAATCAAGTCTTTACCGAGACTGCCGTTCTTCTTTTACCCTCGTTCCCTCGTTCTTTCAAAAGAACTTGCGGCTCTCACGACGCGGATCACCTTGCTATCTCAGCGACGGATCCGGAACAGGCGAGAGTTGTTACGAACATTTTGGGAGATGCCGTTTTGCAATTCGTGGAGCGTAAAAGTGGAGAAGTACAAAAAAAGTACGTGTATTCGTACTTTTGGAGTTTCTAGAGAAAACATGATAATGTCTTTTTCTTTTTTGACATTTCATTAAATGTATAGGAGGTGTACTATCTCTGATCTCGCAATATAAAAAAAAATCTAAGTAAAAATAAAAATATATAGTACATATTAGTATTTTATCCTATTTTGGAAAATGATTTATTTTTATACTAAAAAGGTAATTAATGTTATAAAAATTAATGTTATTCCAGACAGCACAGAATATTTATGATAAATATTTATTATAATTCATTTTTTGAAATATTACATAAATACTTCACATATGTTTTATGTTATATATAAAGCTTTATTCGGAATATTATTAAAATATAAACTAAATATTTTATATAATATTTATATAAATATAAATAAATATAAATAAATATTTCTAGTAAGTATTTTTTACTTGGAATGTAATATTTTTCTTATAATATTTTATTAAGTATTTTCAATTGTGGCTACAAATTGCAATATTAAAAATTTGCAAAATATTCTTTTTTAGGAAAAAATTAAGGTTAGTCTAATTTTTTTAAAAAACTGGAAAGGATATGGGCAGTAGCAGTCAAGCGCAGAAGACGTCGCGCAAATAATATATCTATGAAGTGTGAAACTTCTTTATTCACTAAAACGCGCTTACATGTTTCGGCTCACTTTTGAGCTCTTTTCAGAGATAACACAAATTAACATAAATAAACTGTGAATAAAAATTATCCTATCATGGTGAATTCTCCTACCTCGAGAATTTAACGCCAAAAAGAGTGAAAAAAAAAGAAAAAAGAAAAATGAACGAAAAAAAGGAAATAATGGAAATATCGAAATAGAGAATATGAAAAACTAATTTATCAAAAATCTTAAGATTATAATTAATTACCCCGAAAATAAGGACGCTCATCCTGATCACAAATCACAAACTATATCGCAAACATTACTATGAATTATTCAAAAGCCGGTTCTCGATATTTTGGCCTGTCAGTATTACTCACACAGTGAGTCTGACTATTTTTTAAATAGCACTACGCACAGAAAAAAATGTTTGGTTGAATTAACTGGAATTCTGGTGGAAAATGAATGATCCAGAATTTTATACAGTTAGATCTACAAGATTTTTTAAATTTATTAAAATTCTAGTTGAAATAATCAACATTCAGTAGATTTAACCTCATTGAACTTGTCTTGACATCAGTTACAATATTATAATATAAATTAAAAAATAAGTAGTGCTATTTAAAAAAATTAGGGTAACCTTGACCTTTTTCCTAAAAAAGAATATTTTGCAAATTTTTAATATTGCAATTGTCGGCAAAGCCGATTATAAACTAATTAACTTTTATTCAAAATAATTTTTATCAGATCATCGAAAGTGCCGGAAAAATCGTGATCACAGTTACGTGGGACATTCTGTATATAAAAGCAAAACTATAATAAATGGTAAGAAAAAAAAGAAGAAGAGTATTATGTAGTCTTTTTTTTTAATGAATCGTAAATAAATATTCATATAAGACCGTAGGTACCGTATTTTTAATGTTTCATTGAATAAATATAATTATAATATTTTCTTATGCTATCTCTTATAAATAAGAATATTAAAAATAAAATATATATGTACACAAATATATACAGCACATTTGCAATATGCATACTTTTTAAAAAAATTTGTTCATATATTATGTATAAATAAAAAATAAGATGCAATCATATTATCTTCTCAACCTATATAACTATTTTTAACTTTTTAGTTAATAAATAGTTCAATCCTTATTTTTAATCTTTATTTTCTAAACACAATTGCTTTACATATATGTATAAACAAAACGGAACTTCAATATTGTTTTAAAATTATAAATTATACTGTATGTGTGTTGTGCCCGGTAATGATCGCATCATCCCACGTGAGCAGGTAGAACTAAGTTCTTACAGTCAAACATTGCATCGTCCGGTACAGTACTATAATTGACAGTTATTAAATGATACATTTATCTCTCACAGAACTTCGACACTGATTATTTTCGGACTTGCAACAATCAATCTGAGATAATTCTTCCCAAATTAAATTAAAATTTGTTGACGAAGCTCAAGTGAATGCGAACACACAGAGCGTGTGCAGAGAACTAACAAGACATACGATTTAAACAAACGTGATCGTTACGTGCGTCGATATTGATTAAACAAGCGTTGTCGTTACGTGCGTCGATATTGATTAAACAAAAAAGAAACAGCGCGCATCGCTGATATCCGAAGTTAGTAGTGACACAAGATGTATTGCTCGTATATAAGTGCCAGGACAAATCTTAACAAAATTTGTAAAGAACTTATTGCGAAAAATATTTTTAACTGTAAGGACGCCAGTATAGTATGCGTGAAATTAGAGTATAGTTTTATTCTCGATTAAGGTAATATTTTTCGCAATAAGTTCTTTACAGATTTTAATTTAATTTAAGGGAATCATTAGATTAATGGGTTATAAGTCAGACAATAATCAGCGCATAATAAATACATAGTTCTGAGATAAATGTAAAAATATATGCATATTGATAGATGTATTACTCCGAATGTCTAACTTTGAACGTAATTAGCGCTCTCATATGTAATGTATTTTTAAATATGTAATTATATATAATAATATACTTATATAAATCCAACATAACTTGTGTATTTGGTAACATGAGGTTTTACATTGCTATTAACAAATACGCAAATCCATGTAGCAATCGTATTACTTAATAACTGCTCGATTATAAATGTAACATTCGAACAAATCACAACATTCTCATTACATATATATAAGAAATTATATATATATAAGGAAATCACTTCTTCGTTACCGCATTCCAATTAAATGATTTTATATGATTTGAATGAAAAAGAATACTTTCACAAATATGCAAACGTATGAAAGACTAGTGGAAGAAAGCATTGTGATTTAGAGTATCCTTGGCAGACAGACAATGTGTGTGTATATCGAATTCAATGTCTTTTTATATTCTTTGTATAGCATTTACAAAAATGTCCCTTCATTTTCTGTTATTTAACGATTATAAAACGTATCTGTAAGACAAATAACACAACATTTAAAAAATGTCATTGTTATGGCATACCTTATCAATCTTTAATAATTTAATTATTGACTAAAGAAATCAATAATATTCATGAAAATATCGAATCATCGAATCTTATAATTAAATATGAAACAATTAAATACTAAATGAGAGTCAATGCGAGTGTCGGTGTGAAAAAAGGAGATTAAATTAATATTACATAATATGTGAACGAATAATTCGCAAATTAGATTCCCAAAATTTACATCAAACCGAAATATATCTCTACGCATTTAATGTAAATTTTGAAAATATAATTTGCGAATATTACATTTTTACATATTTAATCTAATCTAAACCTAGAATTATTTTCTTTTTACGCAACTAACATCCGCGTTAACATTTACAGAATAAAAAGAGCGATCTGTTTTATATGTCACGTTTAAACTTGATTGGTTATTAGTCTTTTTAAATGAATAGATCTTGAATCAGAAGTACGCATGCTTTGACTTAAGAATGTTGCTAGACTGATTGCTCTCGCTTTATACTTTGTAATTAATCAGTGTCTCGAATCAATGTTATATGCGTTCTTTTTTCCTTTTTTGAATTGAATTATACCTTTAATCGTAAGACGATTTTTATTAATTGACTGACATGATATTAAATGATTGACGTCTTTGATTAACTGAAAGAAATAGTCTTAGTCAAGTTAATATTGAGAAGCGAACTGTTAAAAAAAAAAAATAAAAGAGGAAGAGATATTTTTTAATATTAAATGTACATTGTAAGAATTTGCTTTGCAAGAATTTGCTTTGTTTGTTGAGAATGATTTTGCTCGATTAATTTGTCATTTTCTATTAGTAATCAATAATTAATTAACAAACTGATATTGCTTGTATATGCATTAGTAATAATTGATAAGTAATATATCATATAATTGATAAGAGTAAATATATCTCATCAGGACAATGCATATCCAATCAAAGAAGTTAATTCCGTGCAAGATATTTTATACTTTTATAGATAATATTAATCACAAGGTCAAATAACTACTAAAAAATTATATTACTGCTTGTTGCAAAACGGTATATAAACAGTATTATTAATAAAATTATCCGTCGCGCATAAAGAAAAAAAATTAATATGATATTGACTAAAATTTAATGCAACGTTACATTCATACTTATCATCCATATCTTGGAGTTTACGTCAAAATTGGTATCAAATCGCTTGACGTGTGATCCGATCGACCTTTCGTGTCCACGAATGTATGAAGTATTGTATAACGCAAAGTTGCACCGTGACATTTCATTACACATTACTCGCGGCGACGTGTCGGACTTGTTTTATCCGCACAGTCAATATAATTACCGAGCACCGACGTTTACTACCGGCTAATACTTGCTGTTCTATTCCAGACTATATCTCAACATTGAACGACGCTAATCACCCTCTAATACAGGTCTAGGACACGCTCCTCGCGCGAAACGTAAATCTTCTCGCACGCCTCTTTTTCTTTCTTTGTGTTTTTTGTTTGCAAAAGCTTAAAAGAGCAGTGATTAAACTATTCTGACCGGTTACAAATTATTAAACCGGTAACATTAGGCCGGTGTTTTCAAGTTTAATGGGGTGACATTAAAAGATGATTTAAAACTGTAATAAGTTAGTTAATCTATCAATTTTTCTTCTTTTTTGAATTTTATCGAATATTCAAAATTTTTTATTAGAAAAAGATAAAAATTTTTACAAGTTTTTAGAACTTAATTATTATTATTATATTAATATAATTTGAAAGAAATATATTATATAAACAGATATTATATTTTTTATATTTGTGTTTATATATTTATTATTTTCTAATTATTCTCAGCCTGATCAGTAAAATTTATAATATTCAATGTGTTAGAAAGCAATTAAATAAAGACTACCTATCTCTTCCTTATAAAAGAGATTATTCGTGAAAACCGGAGCTTCTAGTTATGAACCAGGGTTAGTCAATATCTTCGCAAACTGGTTTACTTGGTCTTGCATATTATGTACAATGTGTTTATTATGTTGTGCCTGATCGATGAAATTATCGACCGCGAAGATATACGATTGCCCCTGGTCCTCCAAGGACGCGTATAGTGAAAAAAATGCTAGTGATTTACTTATTCCTCGCAAAATTATACGGTTTCTCGACATCGCGTTGCTCGCTTTTAATCCTGTTATTGCCGAGATTCCTGGTCGACGACTTGCACCTGTTCCGGACCACTTACTATGTAACGTCGTCAAGAAAATTCTCCATCGAGACATTAACTGGCGTAAAGCATTAACGTTCAATGTTAACGTTAACGATCAATTTTGTCACGCATTTGTTTATTTTACGGAGAATTATGTGACAATTTATTCTGAAATACATTGAAAATGTATTTCATAATATGTATAAATAGATAAACTTATAAATAAATGAAATACTAAAATAAATAAAATTTTGCACTTTTTATACACTCGAAATACACACAAAAAAGAAAAGTTTTTGTTTACATTACTTTGTAAACACTTGAAAATAAAACATGTTAAATTCAGTGTACATTGTTAATTATTAACAATTACAGCCATTATAAACAATAAATCACTTATGATTAAATACGCTGAAATACGATGGATGGAATAGCGAGTAATTGCTTTCGTCAAACAGTCAGGTTATTTATCGATTAGCAAGTATCTCTGTCTTGATGTTTGTCTGATAGACAAATTATTCAAGCGATCCGTAATAATAATTGATTGCGGTTTTAATGTGGTCGCAGTTGTGTAAGCGTGATGTCTTAATCGACACGTGCGAAATTAATTTGCTTTGGTGATCTTTGTAAGGATTAGATAATGCAATGTTGTTTAAAAAAAAAATTAAAAATACTATAAAATTAAGAACAATTTTATCTATATTAATAATAGATATTAACAATGAATATTAATAATAATATTACTTATAATACTTAATAATAATATTAATTTATTAACTATTAATGCTGAGCTTCAATTAAATTTAAAAAATTGATCTGCGCAAGCACTTGGTATCTCTATCAAACTAGTACTTTATTTTTTAAATCGCGACGCAATTGGTAAAGTTCTGATTTTTCTCTAAGATTTCATTCTAGCTGATATGCTTTAAGAAGAGTTTTGCAATTAAATGTGAAATAAAGCACGATTTGTACACATATTGACATTTTCGTACATATGTCCTCAATTTTTGTATACAAAAATAGAAAAATTGACAATAATCTTTTTATTTCAATTTTGATCAATTTAAATCATAACACTTTTTGATAAAATTTGTGTAGTGTAGGTTATAGAGAATTGCAGAAAATGTAAAATCTTTAAAAATGTTTAAAAAAATTTATCTTTTTCTAATCCAAAAAGCGAGAAATTATCAAAATCTGTTTATTTTTTTTATTGCTTTAAATGTTAAAAAAAGTATTAAAACTTTTCTTAAAGTATATTAAAAATTTTTGAAGACTTTCGGGAAGAATTAGAATTCTACTGAAATTCAGAAAATGGACATTACACCTCACAAACATATATCTGTTTGTTTTGATATCAAAATGTGCCACTGCAGACAATAACTATTACTCATTGACGTAAAACAACCGTCAATAATTTAATTATCGACAATGCTCTCTAAGGCCACGCCTTGCAATTTCGTTCGACGAAGTGAAATTTAATTGATCATAAACGTAAAGGCGTTGCAACCGCAGCACGGATACATCGATTATACAACGTGTTTTAAAACTACCGCTTCTTTCTTCACAGTTTTGTATTTAATCTAAGATTTGTCCTTTTTATTTTATAACATACTTTTTGTTCCTTTTATATAAATTTTAATCTAAGACAAGAATTATTACAGTTAGTTTAATTGCGTTTATAAGTCCGGAAAACCAATTCGGCGCGCAGTTTGAATGACTACAAATATGATATATATGCATGTACATATATAATATATATATATAATTCATTTTAAATTATTAAAGATTCAGCTTTGACCGATATAGGCTTCTAGTTTATCGATTGTGTTTCTCACATTTACGATTTAAAATAAGATTCTTATTGTTTAATCTAAGATTTGTTTTAAAAAATAAAAGTAAATCGAATTTTTTCAGTTAATCAAACGAAAAATCAAAAGACGACACGATTATTTTCAACGTGCATCAGAAGCATTTGGAACAAGTGGAACACACTCCACTTTGTATCATAAATAACTACATAATTCTGTGTATACTAATCGAATTTAAATTGCTTCAACGAGATCGCGTAGCATCGCATTCCATTTCAATCTATATTTAATGCTAGAAAAGAGCTTGAACAATACTTTTGCCTTTAGCGATTTGAATGTACATAAACCATGATATGCACGAATATTTCCATACCGTTAACTTTATATATGTACCAGGCGATGCTGGAAACGTAACACCGTTCCTATTGAGAGGCAGCATGCCGAGTATTCAGAACTCGTTTGTGTCATCGGCATCATAGATCGGAGTCTCGTGAAACAAGTAGTCTACACGCACATCTACAATGCATATTGCGCAATGTTAATAGATCGAGTCTATTCATGTGATCGCTGAATGACTTTGATCGCTCGAGTTCCACATGGCTTTCGTCATAGCTTTGTTACACAGAGAAAGTCTCCGTCATTTTTGTAACGTTCTCAACAACGACGGAATTTCGATAGACCAGCGAAATAACTCATTTTACGAAAATAATGGGATAGTACATTTTATTGTGACAAACATGTCAACTTTTTATATTTTATTTTTATTTTAAGCGTTTCATGTAATTTTTAGAATTCGTATAAAGTTGGAACTTATTCTTTTTGCAAGAAATTGAATATTTAATACAAATCTATTTTTTTTAATCACTCGTTAGATATTTCGCTGATACGCCTTGGTACTTGTTTTTGCAGCGTATAATACGCTGTATTTACAAAAGGTTGCCGCGCTATTACTCACACATTACACTCGAGCGAACAGGTAGTGAATCAAGACACTTCATGTATTATCCTTTGAAAGATGATTGTATCTCTTGATAATTACAATAAACAATTATTCGTCATACGTTAACTATCTCAAACATAAACAGTAGTGTTGTAAGTATTGTGCGAAAGACTTCCATTGATGTTTGTGCGCGAGTATATAATTACCCGCGAGTGTTTTTTGCGAGTGTTACGCGAGTGTAACTTGAAGAGGAGGAAAGAAAAAGGTTAAACAACCTGAGAAGAAAGAGGTCTGATTATTTGAGAAGAGGAGGAAACAAAGGAGAGGTATCGTTGATGGAATAATTTTGCGGTATTATTTTTTGCATAATATTAATTAATCTTTTCTATTTTGACCATTTAAAGATAATAATAACGAAAAAAAGAAAATCTAAAATTTTATAAAAATAAACTATAAAAATATTTTTGTGAAGATGAGAAATTGTTTCTTACGAATAATTATTTTCCAAGAATTGTTATAATTTCTGGTAATAATTATTTTAATAAATATTTGTTGGCCAATAATGCCTTTATTTTTTAAACAAAAATTAAAGACAAAATATTTATATTTTAAAATATCTTTAATCAGTAATACACCTTTTTTCACAATTTTCAGCTATCTTTTAAGTTTATTTCTCTAATGCTGTTCTCAATCGACCTTTGGGCGTAGCAAATCAACTAATTGTAAGTGCACTAAGATATTTATGGAAAAATTCATGTGTTTTGAAAGTGTTACCATCTCTGAATGAAACTAATCAATTATCATTTGACTTTTTTTTTTAAGTAATATACTGACGTATATCATTATGAGTAAATATCAAGCATAATCAAGTTTAAAATTTTGATTATAGGTACGTACTGCATTGTCTCGTATACTTGTTTCTGTTGCTATTGATAATTAAACTATTAATCTATTTTATACCTTAGAGAGATATCTCCAGTGGTTCGATATATGTGTAGTTATTTTTTAGTACTTACGAGTATATTTGACTTTTTTTGAAGATTAAATAAATTAACAAATTGGAATTTATTTAAAAACATTTTAACATTAGAATCTTTTACATCAATACTTTTAGATTTACACAAATAATTTATTTCGGAAAAAAAATCATAAATCGAAATTATTTATTCGTTACAGTGAAACGTAACGAATTCATGATGTCGTGTGTTCGTCGATTTTTTTTTATTTTTATATATATATATATGAAAAGAAATAAAGAATTGTCTCATAAAAGGAAAAAAACTTGTCAAAATAGAATTAGAGCTGTTTTATTTTTATCTTTTTCTCTAATATTTTACTTAAAGATTAAATATTATATATATTGTTGCAAGAAAACAGTATCCTCAATATATAGAGATTTCCTTAAATTTAATATGTGTATAAATATAAGCATATAAATAAAAAAGAAAAGTTATGTTATTTATGCATTTACTATAATAATAAATAATAATAAAATATATTTCTTACAGTATGTAAATACATTTGATAGATATTTATATGGCAAAATAAAAATTAATAGCAATAATAGTAAAAAGAATTCATTATCCCCTTTCAGATTTTATGTTATCCGTTCTACATTTCTTATCGAAGATTCGAGTAACGATGAACATGATGTACAAATTTTATAAATACATACATATAAAGATACATTCGAATAAAAAGATAATTTTTTAGATTCTTTTAGTTTTCATTTTTCATTAATATTTAGATATTCATGCTACTATTATATTGAAAAGTTTAATCCTTAACATTACAGTAAAGTTTGTTTTTTTTTTTTTTTCAAATAAAATTCTAATTTTTATAAAAATCACGTTAATTTTATTGTATATTTTAATGCAATTTATATATAATATTTTTTCAGGCAATTAATATAATTTGTTCAAATAGTATTTGATTAATTATTTGTCGTAGAGCATCGCGATATAATTGATGCACGGAAGTAACGGTCGAGCACATATATTATCTATTGACAATGATAAATCGGCAATGATAATCGACAGTAGAAGTTTCTCTTTTTTAAATTAGTCTCTGACTAATAGCCAGAATTTATGTGGTTAGGTCGACGACTAGATCCAACTTGGCCCAAAAAATTTATATTTTTTCTACATAATTATATAGCAAAATTAATATCTACCTACCAAGATAGATGATTAATATTGACTATATATTATGAATTATTTCGTATATGTATATAAGTTACAAAATCAAGTATAAAATAATTTTTAATATACGATTGGAACTAGAAATGGTATCTATGATATGTATATGCTGTCGAAATCTTTGTCGCTCCTAAATTATAATCTTAACTTGCGCAGTCCTCATATCTCAGTGATCACGCATGGATTAAGGATTCTGTTCGATTAGCTAACACATTAGAACTTTTCATAGATTGCATATCGTATTCGCTTAGTTTAAAGAAGTAAAACGAATGAAATACTGCGTGCATTGCAAAAGAAACTTGTAATTTTTTTTAGCAAATAATATAAAAAAATATGCATATGTTAATTTGTAAAAATAAATATTACAAAAAAAATTAACAATTTGAAATAATTGCATATTACTGTTCGTGAATTATGCGACCAATCCAACATTATTTTATAATATTTACATTTTCATAGTTTTATGAATACAATTTTTTTTACACTTATACGTACTAATAAAAATAATGAATTTCTTTTGTAGATTTTAATTCAATGTGATTCACAAAATAAAAGATCTTTATTCTTAAAATTGTATATCCACTCTGTGATAATTTTTGTCACGGACCAATTGATTTTCTCGTACGCTGTTTTGCTATTGCTATCAATAATTTCAATCTGTGCCACCTACATTGAGATCGACTGGTTAGACCGGTCTTGTTACGATCTAGCCTTCGTGACATCGAACGTGCCGATTTAGCTGTAAGGTGATTATCGCTACCGTGGTGTAAGATCATCGATTGCTTCGATGATCTTAATTTCGCTACTATTCTATTTCCTCATCTTGAAAGCAAATACAACCGTAGGATTTTGTATCCTAATAACCTCAAACTTCGCATGTGCTGGAGGGCACTTTTCTACATAACAATTTTAGATATACCGACATGTAAATGATAGCCGGTGGAACTCCCATTTCCTTGCGTGGGTGTCTCGATCCACTTGTAGATGATGCTTCCGTAATGAAAATTTTATGCTGTAGTGTAACAGATTTCTAAATCCCGAATTAAAAAATGGTTAAATATATTAATCAACATTTAATAATAACAAACAGTGTTTCGAGAAATAGCAATTTACTACAAGAAACGTGAAGAGACGTGAAGCACATTAAACCTAGTCACGGAAATTATATAGTAAAGCGCAGATATAAGCATTGATAAAATAAATTTTTTTAAATAAACCCACTATATAATTTTAACTCTTAATATGATGATTTTTCAGTCTTTTATTATACACAATGAGAGTGATCGTTTGTGTCTCGAATTAATTTACATCACTTTTACAAGTACAAAGATATTATAAGTGATTTTTCCATATACTTCAGTATCTTTAGGAAGTATTTATAAAGTTGCATATTTACAAAATTATATATAAATGTTATAATTAATTACAATAATTATTTGATACTCCTAATATTTCAAAGAAGAGAGAATACGCAAGACATAAATGACTCATTGTGTGTATTAAATGTTAATTTAAACAACGATACTATTGCAGCAAAATACGTAATACACATTTCATTTCAAAGAGGTTACTCTTACAGAAAAATCGGCATGAAACTCGGCTGAGGAATGGTTTAAAGGGTTGAAAGGGCACCTATTCTAGGATTCCTCACGCAAATCATCTGGTATAGGTATATTAATCGAAAAGCATTTAATGCTCCGCTGGGGGGGAACAATACCGTTTGCTCGTGACGCAAACTCTTAAATAGACGGCAAGTAACTCTCCAGCGAGATGCAATTCTGTTTCTTGATAGCGCACTTACACGATCGCTCACTCGACGTTTACGTAACACGTTCACAATTTAACTGGCCTAGCGCGAGAAAAATTGTTTTTGCGCGCGCGAGAATCTCTTCTCGCCGTTCCTCTTGTTCTCGGGTGCAAGCGAGCTCGCAGAAGGAAGTCGAACGATTCTGACTCGCAATCGCTCGAGGTTAAGTGTAGTGCCGTCTAGATACGTTTTATGTTACCCCGCCAATTAAACGTATTTAGCAACCGCGATTGCGGTCGGTGTCGTTATCGCGGTTACAACGCGACTTGTCAATTGACTTCAATTATATGATTATGCAGACATAGACGCAAGTGAACCTCTTGTAGCACCTAGCTTGCTAAAACGGTGCATTCATGAAGTATTAGAAATCGATTTTTCTCACTCGTAATTTCATCTCAAGCGACTCAATTATGAATATGTAAATTGACAGTGAGTCATAAATCTTACATGAATATGCAAATTGATGATTAGAGTGCAGCGATGGTGGCTAATCTTCTCACAGTATAGGTATACATTTTTTTTTGCTCGCAAACAATTTTCAGCGTTTTCAGAGAATTTCCTCTTTTTAAAAATAAATGATAATTAAAATGATTAGTTCAAATAAAAAATTTTAACTTAACACTATAGATATTTAAATAAATTATTAAAAAATTGATGAGTAGCTTGTAAAATTTATTAATAAAATCGAATTAAAAGTTTTAACACCGTGGATATTTAAAGAAATTATTTAAGAGTGACGATTAACAGTTTGTTTATATTTATTAAATTTATTAATAAATTTATTTTAATGAATATTAAATAGATCAAAGATTATATAAGTAATAAAATTTTATTAAAAACATCTTATTAAAATATTTACTACAACAAATTTATGAAATATACGAAATTCTTTTATATCATGTAATTCTTGAATTTTTAATAAGTATACAATCAGAAAAATAATGATGATGGAAAAATAAATTAAAAAATATGCGGAATAAAATATTTTGTACGCGATTTTGTTTCTGAAAAAAAAAATTGATTACAACAGTCTATAATATTTATCTGAAATACGCGTACTTGATTACATTTTCATTTAACACGAATCTCCCATGCATACGCACATATACACACATATTATTTATATCCATGTATTTTTTATTATCATCGATTAATTGATGTAAGATTAAAATTGTTCCATTTCTTCTGTTCCACATTCGCTAGAGAGTTATGCGTTTACACCGAAATACTACGAGTCTTCCGTGAGTGCTGCTAATTAGTGGAACGGACGATTTAAAAAAAAAAATAACGTGGAAGCGGTCGGTCGGGTGTATTTTCTCCTTCTCGGCCATCGAGTTCAGGAGGTCAGTCGCCGTACCCGAAGGCGCGATGGACCTCTATCCGGTGTTTATCTTCCGCATCGCGCCGCAGGATCGTAACGCACCGTGTCGGTATAACCAGTTCTAACGGACGTTATCTGATGCTTCGGTCGGTCGAAACAAGAAGTCTTAAAATGCCAGTGCCGATTTGCGAACTCACATAGGTCACGGATACACGAAGGTCGGAAATATAATTTCTCACTGACAAATATATAAATCAAAATAAGCAGATAAATTGTTTGTCACCATCATAGAAGTATAATATACATATTATGGGGAACACAGATAAATAGCAAAGATGTCAAAATAAATTTATGATTAAAGTATGTACGATTTTCATAAAACTGCTCTAATAATATAAAAGGGAAATATCTAAAGACGTATGTATATTTAAAAAATTAAAGTATTTTCTTATTTAAAATTTGTTTCTTGTCCTTTTAATTTTGCAGCTTTTACTTACTGCTAGATCCGTTTTAACATTCTTCGATCTCTATTTATACACACATAAATATGAATAAACCGATTAAAAAATAAAAAAATTTTAATTACTTATTTTAAGGTAGCACTACGAAGGTTGCACTAAAATCTAAATCACTTTCTTACATAATTTAGACTTTTTTCTAATCGTCACGACTTCACAGTATTCTTTTATTACTTAATCGCGGAAGTGCATTCTTGGACGTTATTGATACTTTCGCACAAGTGCATATAATTGGAATGGGGCCAGTTATTTCCGGAAAGCAACAATCCCCGTGTTTTCCATTAGACCAAGCTGAGCAAGAGAAAGCTTGCGCGGATTCGTGCATATGCCGATTACCGATCGAATTTTTTTCTTAAAGTTTCGTAAAAGGAGCTCTTTCATCTTGAATACATTATTATTGCAATCATATTTTTAAATTAATAAGTATTTGCTTAATGTACTCCTCAAACATTGAATGCATTTTATCGTCGTATTTTCTACATGGTAACTTTAGTGCAATGTATGGTATTCAATAGAATAATGATGTAGAGCGAATAAATTATGGCTGTTATTGCGAAAAATGAATATTTTTCATCTCTTTATAAAGTAACATATACTTACGTTTTATCGTAGAAGAGTATTTATTAATAACGGCTTGATTCCGTGTTTATTTTAGTTTGTATAAGTGCAGATTAAAAATTTAAGAATATTTAAATTATTACACATTTTTAAATGGAGATTATTTTAATTGAAATTATATATACTTTTAATTAATATTTTTTAGGTAAATATTTAACCCGTTTATATATACATACAAAAATTGATTTATGTTAAATTTTTTATTTTTTACAAAAATCACGAGATCGAAATGTTTTCGTTTGACTTTAGTTTTTTTTTAGCTTTAATTTCAAAATATCAATATAACGAGCAGATAATAATGTAAAATGAACAAGAAACTACATTAAATCATAAATTTGTCTACGCTGGAGATTGCCAATAAACGCATTTTGTCAAATGCAATTTTATGTAACTGTTAAGGCAACTTTCGACCTGAGGTCACCAGTCTGTCAAGTTAAGAATTGTACACGATAAAAGTCTAATGAGCTTAATTAACGATGCATCGAGGATGACTCGGCTTGGATTGTGCATAATACCTTGATAGCTTTGTCGTGTCTTTGCTAAGCGAGCAGGTTCAAGATCTTCTTTACGACTACATATGTTCACTGAAGATGCCATTTCTCCCGATCAGATTAGGTGACTGGGAAGCGGAGAGAATCGCAGCTGATATAATGGCTTATAGTGAGATGGCGGGAATAAAGAATGGGAAGTGCATCGTTGAATGAACAAAGAACATTGGTATGACATTCATAATCGCTAAGCTATTGATCAATTTTTGTGTGACAAGAGACAGTTGTCTTTCTCTACAAATTGTAATAGAAAACAAAAAATTCCGACGTCTTAATAAGAAGAACTTTCACATATACAGAGATTTCTTTTAAAAAAGATCTGAATTAGATTTTTGTAATTATGAATCTATAATCTATAAAATAATATTTGATTTGTGACGTCATATTATGTGAAAGATCTATTTAACAAAGTTCAAATTATTCTCGGCTGTAAGTTAAAAAAAGTTAAGTGTTTTCTATATCAAAAATTTTTTTCGCCGTTCTTTCTTACAATTGTTTAATTTTTAATATAAAATATTTTGTTAGTTGAAAAAAGTTGAAATATAAATAATTAAAACATTAAAGTTAAGATCTATTAATCCGAATTCACTTCACTATTCATCATAATCCATTTATATTTCCTTTTTTTTTTTATTTCTTTCACTTTACTTCTAATAGATTAAAAACATTTACCTTGCACTGCCTATTCTCATTTCCATTGATCCTCCGATTCGATCATGGTGTCCGTGGACCCATTACAAGTATACGCTTGACCTTGTACGCGCGCGAGTCTGCGGATCTGTTATTTCGCATCTCGCGCGCATCATCCGCTCGCAGCATCCACGCTTCTCCCAGGATTATTTCCGTAATCTGATATGTTCCGAGAGCTACAAACCATCACGTGCCAGCGATTTGCCATTATTGTGCACATACCTAAAGTCCAGTCCAACGAGCAAACAGCCAGCCCGTTTCTATGCATAACGCAGCGTAACAGAGGAAGTATTATCCGAATTGCAGTAATGCCGTGGATGTAATTTTAATCAGTTTTGAAAAATACGGATTGTATATAAGTTTCAAATTATTTCAAGATTGTTATAGAAGTACAAATTGGGGACATGCAGTATAATTTTATTTCATAAAAAAAAAACAAAGTTACGGATACTTCATACCGAGTGCCCGGCCTCTTAGAAGGTTCGCAGAAGCGCGTTTATGTGAAATTGCAAATTGATACTTTGATAATGTTAATGTAAGAGGTAATATTTCACGTGTGAGCGCGCAAGTGTACACGACTTAATAAGCATTACACGTATTAATGGCAAAAGTGCATCCCACCGCAACACTCTTGAAAAATATGACGTATTGCCGCGAGAGAGTCATTCACTTGCGCTTGAATATTAACGGGCGATTTGTGTCGTGCGGCAGGATTTACGATAATTCCACTGGCACCTAGAGAGGAATACCGTCGCGGCTGCGATTTATCGTCATTGTCCGTATGTTCTGCCCGCGATGCACCGTTATATTTCGTACGTGCGTCGCGCAATTGCCTCTTACTCCAAAGGTATACCGCAGGTGCACCTAAACGTAAATTATTGAAGGAGAACAGAGCATACCTTTCGATGAGGAAAATCTGGGTTTTTCAATAAAGATAAATAAAACACTGCATTTTCAAGTTAGAAAGTGTCGAAGCTTTTCGTCTTTTGTGTTATCTTTATTTTTATGATTTTTATTTAACAGATGACTCGATCTGTCCAACTAAATATAGCTGTACAATATAAAAATGCTTATATGTATTTCATGTATTTGATATGCTTCAAATACATAATCAACATACGCATATATTAAACATATTTTCCTATCAATGTATAATAATTTTGTAAATCTTATTGTAAATATATTACTGTATCGAGAAAATATATACATATTGTATGGCGCGCGCGCAGCGGTATAAATATCTTGATTTTATACAAAAAAGTATCTTACATATAGAAAAATGTATTATTTTCAGCAAATAATTTTATTCTATTTAGTTTCTTAATCCGTGATTTTTATCATGCCTTATATATTCGGTAAATTCTTTTTACGTTTTTATATTCGTATTAGAGTAATTAAAAAAGGAAAGTTTTTAATGTTTTGATTTTTAATATTTCTATTTCTATCAGATCTCAGATTTCTCTTATCTTAGATTCTTTGAATTCTCGATTTATCTGAATCATCACAACTTTTTTTGAAGAAATAAAACTTTTTAGAAAAAAATAGTTTTTAAATTTGAGTATCTTTTTCCAATAAAGTCTCGAATTACCCGCGAAACGTTTAACGTAAGAATACATGCACCATGGTTTTTACCTTTTGAGAAAATGCCTTAGCCGCTGACAAAGTTGCTCCAGAACAGATCCTTAAACGCTGCTATAGGCTTATTTCCTAGAAAAGATTGTTACAAAACTATTTGCGCTGATATGGAAGCTCGATTACTCTTCGGAGTCCGACGAGTTACTTTCAAATACAAGGAGATACTTCCTACAAACGACCGCAGACTTTTCGATTGTATTTGCAATTGCCGTGTTGCAACCGACAATTGGACTTGCCGTGTTGCAATCACATGTTGCAGATTCGGCGAAGCAGCTATTAACTGTTTGGTATGTAATAAAGAAACGACGTACTTCTTAAATCATTTTTGGTATATAAGAGTATATAAGACCATCATAGAATTTACTGAATGTACGTCAAACAAAGTTAAAATAGAGATTTCGAATTTTAGTTTTCAAAATTGAAATATCTTCCATACGTCAAACAAATATATTGTAATAATAAATGTAACGTTGGTTTTCTTCTCTCTTTATCATTTTTCTTCTATTTTATAATTAAGTTGCTTAAATTAGATTAAAATTCGAATCGAGAAAAAAAATATACAATATTGCGGATTAAACAAGAATCAA
>NW_017305843.1:1662685-1669010 GCF_001594115.1 Trachymyrmex septentrionalis | reverse complement strand
TATATATATATATTTAACCTGTATAATCTTTAAATCTACGAAAAGCAGACCTGTGCAAAAAATTATCAACATTTTAAAGCATTATCAATCTGCAAGATAAAAATGAGTAAAATGAATTAATTTTGCCAAATTGAGTGAATAAATTTCCTATGAAAAGTTTAACATAATTTTTTTAATTATTAAATTCTAGATTGTTAAATATTAGATTAGATTAGAATATGGAATGTGTACAACGAGATTAGTTCAATAAATACAGGAACTGAAAAGCACAATGCAATGACTATCGTACCATATCGAGATACGCAATCTTGCTTCAATTAACTAGCATTAGGTTGTTCGAAAATAAGCTGCACATTTTTTAGCAGTAATTTGAAGGAAATTTTAATACCTAATAATTTTATAACGCTACGTTAAGTACGTTCAGACGTAAGTGATTCGATTCGTCCTAGAAATTATTTACAAATGTCCTTGAAACGTTATAAAGTGCGTTTTGAGTCGATTTATAGTCAAATGAATCGCATACTATCTATCATCACCATAAAGATGATGATGGATTGGCCACAACATTTTCATGTTATTCTTCGCTAACTTATATTCATGAGATTCTGTCTTTCGAGTAGGAGAAACCGCTACGTGTTGCTCTCTATAGCGACAGCGTTCTTCGAGATCGGTGTCAGGATACTGGATTCCTGATCGGAGTTGGGCGGGGTCAGGACCACCTGCGGCGCTATGTTGCTGTCGGCATCGGTGCGATCAGTGCCAGCTTCATCGCCAGATTTCGTTGCCATTCCGACGGTATTGTTAACAATGCACTTCTTGAAATGGGTCCTCATGTTGCTGCTTTGCGAGAACTTGCCACCGCAATTGGTGCAGGAATACGGCTTGGTACCGGTATGATAATTAAGGTGAGTTTTCAGGTGATGCTTCTTAGTGAAAGCCTTCGAGCACAGGGTGCATTGATAGGGTTTCAAGCCGGAGTGCAGTCTAGTGTGTAGGGTCATGTTCGAGCGGTCGGCGAACGCTTTCTGGCAGACCTGGCATTGATACGGACGCTCGCCGGAATGGGTCCTCAGGTGCTGCTTGAGCAGCATCTTCCGCGAGAACGCCTTTCCGCACTGATCGCACTGGTGCGGCTTCACGCCCGTGTGTATGCGTACGTGCATGTTGTAGGCCACTCGCTGATTGAAGCTCTTCCCGCATTCCGCGCAGCCGTACTCCTTGCGGTTCCGATGGATCTTCATGTGCGAGCTCAGGTAGCCGCGGTCGTTGAAGTACTTGCCGCATTCCGGACAAGTGGCGGCGAACTCCCGCGTGCCCTCGTGCACGCTGCGATGGTACTTGTAATTGCGCAGCTGCGAAAACTGTTTGCCGCAGTCGGCGCAGCGGAATGGCTTTTCACCGGAGTGCGTTCGGCTATGCACCTGTGACGATCACACAGACACAGGCGATGTGTAGCTAGGCTATTTACAAGGCCGCGGGGCCGAAGACGAAGGAAAAGAAAAAAAAAGAGAGAGAAAATTGAGCGTAGGAGTCGCGATACGTCTCGACGTTTCTCCTTCGTAATCGGCACAAACCCGGCGATGTGACAGGACAGAGCTGCTGCTTAAAAATATGGAGTCGAAAAACGAAGGAAGGAAAAGTAGGTATATGGAACGACTTAGAGACATTAGCATCTCATTCTTCATGATCGATATAGGTACGAGAGCACGTAAAGGATCGAGTATGAATGAAGTGCCTGCTTGCGCCAAGCGTGTAACATCATAAAAAAGGACGGTAGTAATTTAACTGACATTAATTCCAACGTAACTGACACTTAAGCTCTGCGAAATTCTGCGAAATTAGAGACTTGTAGGTATCTAACGTTAACAAAAAAAAAAGGGGGGAGGGGGAGGAAAAAGAGACGAGAAGGTTATAATTTGCGCTTAGTGACTTATGGAACATCATGCGTGAGGAACGTCATCATCAGTGAGAAACAGTCGGGTTTGATAGTTTAGAACTTGTGTAATCCAAGGTAATCGAGGATCTATGCTAAATAGTTAGGCTCGTCATTCAGCAGTGAAATCCGTCATGTTAAATCTCTGGTTAATACTTAGGTTAATCTCTACGTGAGATCTACGTAATATCTATCTTTCTGCCCGGAAATCGAAATGTGCGGCCTTTAAGAACATTAATGTCTGATTTAATGATTAAGAAGTATACCTTGAGCGACGCCCTCGTGACGAAAGTCTTTCCGCACTGATCACACCTGTGGTCATCCACCGATCGTCCACGCTGCGCCACCTCCGTGCTTACGATTGCCTCGTTGTTATTGTTATTGTCGCTGTTAACAAAAATCCTCGAGATTCTCTCTTCTCCGCCCTTTTCCACGCTCGTCACTTCCGTCTCCGACGTCTCCTTCCTCTCATCGGCCTCGATTGTGTCGCAGAGTCTACTGATCGGATGCGACAATTCAGGTTTCGTCGGCGTCTGCGAAACAACCTGCGTCGGATATCCGCCACCTTTTCCGGCATTCGCGATGACGCTGTCGTTGCTCGAAGACAACGGTTGCGTGGGCGTGTTGCCAACGTTCTGGAAGAGGGGTTGTTCGCTGCTTCTCGTCGCGTTCACGGACGTTGCGATTTGATCAGAGGGTGCAAATGAGATTGGTGATCGATAGATCTCTTGGATTTTCGCTTCCGGACCACCAATTGTCTCGCGCGATAATCTCGAGTCATTATTGAAGCTCGTCTCGCAACCGGTAGGAACTTCGAAAGCCGTAGGACAAGGCCCGTCGCTTCGCGGTGCGCTTCTTGGTGAATGAACGATATTCTTCGGGCTCGATATTACTGTAGATCGAGTTGGTTCCGGAGCCTGAGGCTTCTTATGGATTTCCTGCAACAGCCGTCGAATCGCATCTTTTATACATAATTGATCTTTTCTTTTTTAAATAATCGATCTTAAATATTGCGGGGGGGAAGATTAATTAAGAAAATCGAAAATGTCTCTTCTCTTAATTGCTAACATAAATCATTTTTTTGTCTTAATTGATCAAAAAACAGAATTTTATTATCTTTCTTTATTTCTCGCTTTTAAACATTGCCTATATATTTTTTTATTTAAAAATAATATTAAAAAAAATTTTCATCCTTTCTTAAGAATAGATTTATTCATAAATTTGTTCATAAATTTAACATTTTTCAACTATTATAAATAAAAAAAAGTGCATGTCAGTGCAGTTTTGCTAGAGAGCAATTATATTCTTCACACGTTCAATGTATCTATGTCAAATCGGACGTTCTTCGACAGAAAAACACTACTGATCAAGTCAAACTTATCCTCATTAATCTTGAGAAATGGTATAGAATATTCGCGTGAAGAATTGAAATCGTTACGGCGCATTGGCTGAGGCGTTTCAATAAACTAGAAAGTGATGACTAGATCTCAATGCCGTTTACTGTTTTATGATACTTTTAGTCACGCTTGATTTTAAGCAGTCAATTCTGTATGCTCGTTAACTTAATATGACACCAAAATGTCAAAGTAAGTATCGTGAGTTGCGTGCCAAATCGTTCTTTTTTCTTCGTATAATTTGCAATGCCAATCTTTTTTCTTCTTTAATTTATAAAATTTTATATTGCGCAGAAGAAAGAAATTTGATGTTTAAAAGATTTATATGTACATATGTATATAATTATATATTTAATATTAATTAAATTATATACTTATAACGTTAATTTTATTATTAATTATTTTAATTTAGTTTTTATTTTATTATTTATCTGTTGCATAAATGTTGTGCAATTGAATGGAGTATTTAAACAAAATACGCTTTCTTTTTCTTTTAAAGAAAACTAACTTTAGACTTCTAATTTTTATTCTGTAGAAAAATTTATTATTCGTTGCAAATTTATTCAAACATTGCAAAATAATTTCTAAATACCACGTCCAGCCAACACGGCATAATCCAACAATCGCATATCGACAGTTTTCTACATTTATGCTAAATAAAACGTTTATAGTGCAGCAATAGTCGCGTCCAGGAATGCGTCCGTATAATGAGCAGCTGGAAAAACCAGAAGAAAGCAGCAATTAGAAAGTAGTTAGATTGTAAAACAATTTAATGCTATCGATCGTTCAAATGCAATAGTAATGGCCCAATTATTCCCGACATGATAAGGAAGGCGAATAGTTAAAATGCATATTATTCGCATTTTAATAATTGTATTTACGTTCAACGGAAGCCGAATATAAATCGTCGAGATTAATTCACGAGATAAGATATGAATCGAAAGTATCCTATCAATTATCGTAATATTTTTGCGCAATTCTCGATTTTAAATAACGCCGAATAGCAGGATCAAAAGATATGTGCGGAATTTATAACTTTAAATCATAACTTTTACACTTCCATATCAACATTATTAACTTTCGCTACTGATCGTTATCTTATTAACTGTTCTTTTTAAATTTCTTGCTAGACAATGTTGATATTTCTTTGCTGTACTTTATGAAGACATTTAATTCTAAAAGAATTAATGTCATATATACACTCTAAATTTTTGGGAGTGAATTTCCAGTCCAGCAGGAATAGGTAGGCAAGAATTTTTTCACTCTTAGGGAGTAAAGAATTATTCGGAAAATCAGTTTTTCAATCTAGTGCTTGAGTAAATACCTATATAATTTTATTCTCTCGAAAGGAAACTGTAATTTTACTTTGATAAACTTATAATGTTAAGTTTAGCTTCTCCTTCTTACATCCAAACTTGACAAAACTCGACATATTTTAGTACAAAACAAACAAATCTGTCAGAAAAAAGTGTCATTCTGCCCCGCAAGCGAGATATTAAAGCTGACCATTGTTAGATTAAGAAATTCGCTTCTTGAAGAAGTAAAATGAAAATTCACTTCTGCCGGATTGGCGCAACTATCATTTCTCTTGGAAAGAAATTTTACTCCTAAAAAATTAGAGTGAATTTCGAGTTTTATCAAATAATAACGAATAGTGTTTATTTATATCATTATAACTTTAAAAATATTGTATATAGATAAAGATTTAATTGTATTTATCAATCAAAAAAATAATATTTAGGAAAATTAAATTAGAAAATTATGTATACATTTTTTTTCAAGCAATAGTTTTTAAGATATATTTGAAGACTTAAATATAGCCAATTACATGTTTATGAATCGCTCGTGCGATATTAGTAAGCATGCGTTTAAAGTAGTCCGTAATTGGCCATATTTAAATTATTATTTCATAAACTGTTGCTTTGTAAATATAAATTTACAAATAATTTTTTTAAAACTTTCTTATTGTGGTACATTTATTCGCGAACACCTTGTATGATCAAATATGATTCATAAATTGAATATAAATAAAGAAAAACTTTTACTTTTTATAATAACAACTATAAAAAATCTTAAAAAATTATTTTAACATAATACATTATAAAATTAAAAATTATTATTCTCAATACTGTTTTCATAATATACAAAAAAATCGCAGCACTTTACTTTATAAAATTTTATGTCCTTTTTACGGGAATTAATCCTTTAAATTAAAATAAAATAATATTATAAATAAATAATAATAAATTAATTAAAAATTAGGACACTGTTTTCAGATCAAATACTTTTTTTTAAATTAAAATAATTAAATGTATAACAATACAAAGATGTATAGGGCACATAAGAGTCAACGTAATTAAGCGTATATATAAAAATTATAATATGATATGTTATTTCATGGATATATATTCAACGTGGTCGCAGTTACAATATTATTTCTTAAGAAGAAATACTTCGCCAAATTCATTATGAAATCGTGTAAAGAATGAGAGATAGTACACCAGTCAGATGGCAATAATGTAATTCACAGTCACTCTGTAAAAACTTGATAATATTTACAGATCGAATCTTTCAGAAAGAGTTTTTGAAAGATATGTTAACGGTAAAGCTGACTGTCACCATCTGAGAGGCACTCAAATGATGACAGTCAGCCTTACCATTAACATATCTTTCAAAAATTCTTTCTGGAAGATTCGATCTGAACATATAATCAAATTTTTATAGAGTGACTATGAATTACATTATTGCTATTTGACTGGTGTACTACATCTTATACTTTGCACAATTTCATAACACGGAAAAAAATGTTGCTGGCTACAGCTAATTCTAATTAGTTGAAATTGCATTAGCTACTATAACTATGAAATTTGCTAATACATACAAAGGATTTGCTGCTGTAGCTAATATAAGGACGTGACAGCAAAATATGCGTGTCTGTTTATTGCAGATCAATTTATTTAGCAGCATGAAGTTAGTTGTCACAGTTATCGGATATGTC
>NW_017305843.1:1650311-1660738 GCF_001594115.1 Trachymyrmex septentrionalis | reverse complement strand
GACAAGATTAAAGAAAAACGAAAATGTCTCTTCTCTTAATTGATCAAAAAACAGAATTTTATTATCTTTCTTTATTTCTCGCTTTTAAACATTGCCTATATATTTTTTTATTTAAAAATAATATTAAAAAAAATTTTCATCCTTTCTTAAGAATAGATTTATTCATAAATTTGTTCATAAATTTAACATTTTTCAACTATTATAAATAAAAAAAAGTGCATGTCAGTGCAGTTTTGCTAGAGAGCAATTATATTCTTCACACGTTCAATGTATCTATGTCAAATCGGACGTTCTTCGACAGAAAAACACTACTGATCAAGTCAAACTTATCCTCATTAATCTTGAGAAATGGTATAGAATATTCGCGTGAAGAATTGAAATCGTTACGGCGCATTGGCTGAGGCGTTTCAATAAACTAGAAAGTGATGACTAGATCTCAATGCCGTTTACTGTTTTATGATACTTTTAGTCACGCTTGATTTTAAGCAGTCAATTCTGTATGCTCGTTAACTTAATATGACACCAAAATGTCAAAGTAAGTATCGTGAGTTGCGTGCCAAATCGTTCTTTTTTCTTCGTATAATTTGCAATGCCAATCTTTTTTCTTCTTTAATTTATAAAATTTTATATTGCGCAGAAGAAAGAAATTTGATGTTTAAAAGATTTATATGTACATATGTATATAATTATATATTTAATATTAATTAAATTATATATTTATAACGTTAATTTTATTATTAATTATTTTAATTTAGTTTTTATTATATTATTTATCTGTTGCATAAATGTTGTGCAATTGAATGGAGTATTTAAACAAAATACGCTTTCTTTTTCTTTTAAAGAAAACTAACTTTAGACTTCTAATTTTTATTCTGTAGAAAAATTTATTATTCGTTGCAAATTTATTCAAACATTGCAAAATAATTTCTAAATACCACGTCCAGCCAACACGGCATAATCCAACAATCGCATATCGACAGTTTTCTACATTTATGCTAAATAAAACGTTTATAGTGCAGCAATAGTCGCGTCCAGGAATGCGTCCGTATAATGAGCAGCTGGAAAAACCAGAAGAAAGCAGCAATTAGAAAGTAGTTAGATTGTAAAACAATTTAATGCTATCGATCGTTCAAATGCAATAGTAATGGCCCAATTATTCCCGACATGATAAGGAAGGCGAATAGTTAAAATGCATATTATTCGCATTTTAATAATTGTATTTACGTTCAACGGAAGCCGAATATAAATCGTCGAGATTAATTCACGAGATAAGATATGAATCGAAAGTATCCTATCAATTATCGTAATATTTTTGCGCAATTCTCGATTTTAAATAACGCCGAATAGCAGGATCAAAAGATATGTGCGGAATTTATAACTTTAAATCATAACTTTTACACTTCCATATCAACATTATTAACTTTCGCTACTGATCGTTATCTTATTAACTGTTCTTTTTAAATTTCTTGCTAGACAATGTTGATATTTCTTTGCTGTACTTTATGAAGACATTTAATTCTAAAAGAATTAATGTCATATATACACTCTAAATTTTTGGGAGTGAATTTCCAGTCCAGCAGGAATAGGTAGGAAAGAATTTTTTCACTCTTAGGGAGTAAAGAATTATTCGGAAAATCAGTTTTTCAATCTAGTGCTTGAGTAAATACCTATATAATTTTATTCTCTCGAAAGGAAACTGTAATTTTACTTTGATAAACTTATAATGTTAAGTTTAGCTTCTCCTTCTTACATCCAAACTTGACAAAACTCGACATATTTTAGTACAAAACAAACAAATCTGTCAGAAAAAAGTGTCATTCTGCCCCGCAAGCGAGATATTAAAGCTGACCATTGTTAGATTAAGAAATTCGCTTCTTGAAGAAGTAAAATGAAAATTCACTTCTGCCGGATTGGCGCAACTATCATTTCTCTTGGAAAGAAATTTTACTCCTAAAAAATTAGAGTGAATTTCGAGTTTTATCAAATAATAACGAATAGTGTTTATTTATATCATTATAACTTTAAAAATATTGTATATAGATAAAGATTTAATTGTATTTATCAATCAAAAAAATAATATTTAGGAAAATTAAATTAGAAAATTATGTATACATTTTTTTTCAAGCAATAGTTTTTAAGATATATTTGAAGACTTAAATATAGCCAATTACATGTTTATGAATCGCTCGTGCGATATTAGTAAGCATGCGTTTAAAGTAGTCCGTAATTGGCCATATTTAAATTATTATTTCATAAACTGTTGCTTTGTAAATATAAATTTACAAATAATTTTTTTAAAACTTTCTTATTGTGGTACATTTATTCGCGAACACCTTGTATGATCAAATATGATTCATAAATTGAATATAAATAAAGAAAAACTTTTACTTTTTATAATAACAACTATAAAAAATCTTAAAAAATTATTTTAACATAATACATTATAAAATTAAAAATTATTATTCTCAATACTGTTTTCATAATATACAAAAAAATCGCAGCACTTTACTTTATAAAATTTTATGTCCTTTTTACGGGATTTAATCCTTTAAATTAAAATAAAATAATATTATAAATAAATAATAATAAATTAATTAAAAATTAGGACACTGTTTTCAGATCAAATACTTTTTTTTAAATTAAAATAATTAAATGTATAACAATACAAAGATGTATAGGGCACATAAGAGTCAACGTAATTAAGCGTATATATAAAAATTATAATATGATATGTTATTTCATGGATATATATTCAACGTGGTCGCAGTTACAATATTATTTCGTAAGAAGAAATACTTCGCCAAATTCATTATGAAATCGTGTAAAGAATGAGAGATAGTACACCAGTCAGATGGCAATAATGTAATTCACAGTCACTCTGTAAAAACTTGATAATATTTACAGATCGAATCTTTCAGAAAGAGTTTTTGAAAGATATGTTAACGGTAAAGCTGACTGTCACCATCTGAGAGGCACTCAAATGATGACAGTCAGCCTTACCATTAACATATCTTTCAAAAATTCTTTCTGGAAGATTCGATCTGAACATATAATCAAATTTTTATAGAGTGACTATGAATTACATTATTGCTATTTGACTGGTGTACTACATCTTATACTTTGCACAATTTCATAACACGGAAAAAAATGTTGCTGGCTACAGCTAATTCTAATTAGTTGAAATTGCATTAGCTACTATAACTATGAAATTTGCTAATACATACAAAGGATTTGCTGCTGTAGCTAATATAAGGACGTGACAGCAAAATATGCGTGTCTGTTTATTGCAGATCAATTTATTTAGCAGCATGAAGTTAGTTGTCACAGTTATCGGATATGTCCGTGTAAGAGAAAATTGTACCTGTATCTACCACAGCTAAATATGGTTTGCAGAAACTGTACTTGCTACCAAATTGTCTGCTACAGAGAAAACGTTTGTTGCAATGATCAATAGATCGACATAATAGCAAAGTGCTTGTCTGTTACAATGATAATATTTAGGCCTCACAGTTAATGGAAATTAGACCTCGCAGATACGACGTTAGGTATCCATATGTTACGACTGGAATTTAGCTACCACACGCCGTTTGCTGCTGCAACTAATCTTTTTTTTTTCCGTGAATGAATTTGACGAAGTATTTCTTCTTTAGAAATGAAACTGCGACCACATTGAATATCACGATGTAGCGATCGCGTCGTTGCAGATATCCGTCTTCACAAAATTCGTAGGCACGAGACAACGACACATACGCACACTCATAAATACACACGCGACGCATACATTCACACGAAACGGCTGTACGGATAATCGATTGCAAACACGAGACAATATCCTTTTAAACGCATAAACTTCTTTTAGCAATCTCGCAGTGCCTGTTATTATTGCGAGAGTAAACAGAGATTTATTAAATTGTAACATATATGTAATCGGTGCTTTGTGATTCCTCTGAGTAATAATAATTTATCATTTAAAGAGTTACTCGCAGCGGATAACAGAATTGTTTAAATTTTTAAACAAGGTTATGCTAAATAATATTTAGCGTATGTAGAAGTTTCTAGAGTTGCAAACGACCGAAAGCGAGGACAGGAGAATCGGCTAAGAGAAGACACGAGATTTTTATTCTTCGACCAACACAATCATCAAAATTCTTAAAATGAAATTCCGAACAATCGGTCATTAAATTGCTTGCAAGTAATTTATGTTCTCCGTGAAGCATTCGCATTAAGATTGCTATATAAATTGGAAAACTTTCATCACGATCTTTCTATGACGATAGCAATAAACTTAAGGAATGAATTTTGTATTATCTGAGGACGGCTCAATCCAAGAGCCGAAACATGTAATGTAATGTGTTATGTAATGTATTATAGAATTTCTTTATACATTTAATATATCGTATTATAATTCTTACACATATACGCTTAATTACGTTGACTCTTATGTGCTCTATACACCTTCGTATTATGTCTTTTTAAAAAACTAAGAGTCCTATACTCTTTTTCGATAATTAATTTTTGTACAGCGATTTTTATGATAAGTTAATGCCCTGAAGAGGGTAGCCGAAACTTGTAATATTTGAATTTAAACTTAGTTTTTTATTATTTTTTTCAATTTTACTTTTCTTTATTTGTAATTTACTCTTTTTAATTGTGCGACAATTTAAAAAATGTGTTTGACTCTTACTTTGTCCTTTATTTATTATTATTCACTTCCTATACTCTTTGCCATTCGATTTTAAATGTACAACTAAATCTGAAGAATAAAAAAAAACTGAAAAATAATATGCTCAGAGTTTATTTTGAACCATAGTAGAATCAATTCTATGGCGGCGCGAAATATCGATGAAAAAAAATCGTACATGCGATCGCGTCGCGCTATGATTATCTGATTGAAATCTCCATGAACCTCTGCGCAAGCTGCGGAAGCAATCGCTGCTTATGTAAGTAGACAGTCGTCACGACGGTCCACGAAATCTGGCACGCATCTCCCGTCGAAAGAGAAAACGTTCGCAGATCGGACGTGTAATAATAATGCGATGGACGCGCGTGCAGCTGGCAATGCCAGCTGGTGATGCACAATCACGGCTCGATGGCCTGATAAACAGCCGCTGCAAATTGATAGCCGTATTAAGCGGAACAGTATCGAAGCCCGAGTGAAGGGCGACAACGCAGCTGGAAGCGGCACTCTGTCACTTGTAAAGATGCGTAATGTACTTGTATACAGAGAACGAATAAACGATCAACAAATGGCGAACACGAATCTTCCGGTGTTCACATTCATACATGTTCAGCGCGTACAGGTTTCAATTAACTCTTAACGCATGATATGTCGCAGGTAATTTCTGTCGGCTGTAGCTTCTAGCAAGTGCGAGCTGTTCGTAGCTTTCCATCATGTTTTGAAACCTGATACCTGAGGCTAAAAACGATGTTTCTTTAATTAATTTCAAGCGACTCAGTTTTATCTCGGTTTCCGCAATTGAAGCAAGCAGAGGCAAAATGTGAGAAAGGAAGATATTTGTCACGGTGACAGAAAGGACATTATGCAAATCGTAAACTAGTTTTCGTATCTTCTGCGTTCGCCATATCTTTATTTATTCATGAGATTGCGCGTTTTATTCGACACATAAACTTTTAGTATACTGACTGAAGCTAGACAATTTTCAATAAGCAATTAAGTTAATTTCGTTTATATATCATTATGATTGGTTCACAAGTGAATCACGATTTAAATGGAAGATCTACGATGGAAAGTAACATCATATTTTACGATCGTATGATACCGATGAAATATCGTGGCTATAAATTCGAAACAGTTGACATAAAAATTTGTAAAAAAATAAAGAAATTATTATTTATCATAATTCACGATAATAATATTTATATTTATATGTGTTCAAAAATTGTTAAATTATTTAATTATTGATTTCTGTATTTCTGCGAACATTATAGTATGAAAGTTACATAATAAAAGTTACGTATTAAAAACTTATTTGTAATAACAAATGGGCAAAGATTATTTCCATTCAGTATTAAAGTCGAAGTATTAAATCTAAATATAAATTTTTTAATTGTTATTATATGTTTTTAAGCTGGAAATGGCTTAATAAACAAATATGGAAATGAAATAAGAATTAAACAACTGTTCTGCATTTTTCCGTTAATTAATAGGAATAGCAAGGTCAATACTACTGGATTTGTGACCACGATCATAGAAGTGAAGACCGCGGTTTCTATTTAATTACTTCTATCGTTATTGCGATTTATAGAGACAAGCTAGGATACTGAAACCATTTTCTCTCGTTAATCTCACTTGCTATGACGATGACATATCGAGCGCATCCTCGTCTCCATGTCGGTTTATAATACTTTCTTCTGCTATAGTAATTAAGGGTGTAACGGTTTATTTTCGTCTCACCATTTTGCGGAAATTGGCTGGTTCAGCGCAATCCAATCAACCGCGATTAATGGTTCTCGATAAATTTACAGTTTGAAAATTAATACGATTTAATCGTAAACCTGCGGATACTATACATATAAAACTGTATAAAACACTACATAAATGCATTTAAGAAAAGGAATATAAACTAGTTTTTTTCAAGTACATGTTAAGTGCTGTGTTTTACAGATTTCATTTGAGAGAAGCGTTTGGCATTTATTAAATCACGTGGAGGCACATAAATAATACTTATGCGTTTATTCATTATTACTATTTATAATCAGAGTTGGGTAGTGTTAAATTAGAAAGTTAAAAGATAAGTTATATAGTTATATAGTTAATTAATTTTAATTACATTTTAGAGTCTTAATTTTTTAACTTAATTCACTTACATTTTATCGGTAACTATTAACTTTTAATTTAACTTTTTTGAAATTAATCTTCAGCCACAATACGAGGGGATAATGAGTACATAATTTAGTAATTCTATGTGTTTTATATTGTGTAATTGTTAGTTAAACAAAAATAAGCTAGCAATTCTTTAATGAATATGCTGTGAGAAAAGAAAAATACAAAAAATTATGTAAAACAATCAAACATTTTTTCTTTCTCTTTCTTTTTGATTGTTTGTTCGGAATATATATAAATTATTTCAAATTTAATTTTTTAATTATTTTTTTTATAAACTTAACTTCTAATTCAATTAATTTCATTATGGATCAACTTGTATCTTAACTAATTGAACTAAATTAAATTTTCAAGGTGTTGTTAACTTTAACTTAATTTAATCTAAAAAAAAAAAGGTTAACTTACCCAACTCTGTTTATAATAATATAAATATGAATTATCGTATATAAAATATATTCTTCGTGAATGGTTTAATCGGGTCTTCTTAAATTATTCGGAACACTGGCCAGGTCCGCTTTTTTTTTTTCATTACTTGACACGTACCAGTTTTTATCACCGATCGAACGAAAACGCGTTTGTTCAATCGTGTCGTTTAATGTTATTCACCTTGGCATAGTTCCCATAATGGTGATCCTTTTTGCATACGTGGGAGTACGGATGGCAACGGGATTTCGACAAGTACGACGAAATCGTATCTGGCATCGTAATCGAGTATGTACAGCTTACATTCTTTGAAAGAATCGTCTTTCCTGTCTTTTCAATCGTCGTAAAGTTTTGCGATTGGAGATATCGACTGGAATAAAATTGTCTTTCGTATCATGGCATCATAATGCTTTCCAGAAATAACGGATCAATTCTAAAAAAATTATTAACTTTCCGTTACACTTTAAAAAACAAACTGAATCTCTATATTGCATATATAATAATTTTTTAATCATTCGTTATCGAGTTGTTTAAAATATTAGTTTAGTAATATAAAATTACAAAGTGTTAAAAATTGTCCAACATAAATGAGAGGCCGTATTCGTTTAAAGTGAGTCTTGGTGCCTAATATAATATTTGTGTAAATTTTTAGTTCAAGCAAATTACGCCAATTATTTGTCGATCTTGAAACAGTCCTGAATCTGAAATACGTAATGTCAAATTACATTGATAAACATTTTTTAATATTATTAATATTGATTAATGTTTAATTTGTAAATATTTATTGTGAAAAATATCGTCTTATCTGAGAGATTTCCCCCATTCTATACGGACGTCTTATCTTATATATTATATATTTCGACTAATACCGAAGCACGTGATAATATTCATAATCATATCCAGTTTAAAGCTAAGATCGTCTTAAGTACAGTTTTAAAATGTAATAAGCCAATCACAAAGCTGTATTAACATCTTAATGAGTTTTTTACATTAAGCCATTGTTAATAGATCAGAAATCGAGGAGCGAGTTGTAAGCGAGACAGTAGTGTGTCATAAGATAACAATACATCAATAATCAATGACTGCATGGAGATGCTTAAATTCCATTTTTTTATGATTTAAAACTTAGATTACGTTATGATGACCAATCGTATAGTATATATGTAGTTATTTGCCTTGAGAACTGCCACCCTTCTAATTGGCTGAAATATTATAACAATCTAATATGATTTATTCTGGATATAAGTTTTATAAGATTTATGATTTATAATTCTGTCTTACCACTAGTATGATATGAATGGTGACTAACGATTTATTGTAGAAAGCCCATAAGGTATTACTTAAGATGATCTTTAAAAAGAGTGACTATAAATATCGACCTAGGACTGCAGCGTTTCAACCCCGACAAATAATCGATGCGTAGTTTATTTAAACTGAATATTTTTAAAATTCACACAAAAATATTATTAGGCATCAAGACTAGCCTTGACCTTAACCGATTGCCCTGTTCACTTATTTGTGTTCAACATTTCTCGGTTTAATTTCACTTATTCTTGTTTGTAAAAATAATATATTCATACAAAATCATGAAAAAGTTCCTGAAAAGTTTGTTTCCATTTTTTAAAACTTATGGTACAGCGTTCACCTTTCAAGTTGCTCATATTTGCACACAGAAAAAGTGTTATGGTTGCCACAACCAGAAATAATGATTTTCGCCAATCAATACATTTGGTTGTGATAACCGTAAGATAGACATATCATAACAGCCATAATCGTTAAGATATGCCAATCTTACAATCTTAGTTGTCACAATAATCGAACTATAGTTCTCATATCCAAAAAAATGTAATGATGGACGACTTTTGGTCGTGGCAAACGTAGTCGTTTTTTTCCATGCAACATCGATTCGTAATTAAACAAATATGCGACCTAATATTCGTTCCTCGTCTTTCATTCTCGGATTAACCGTTTAAGTATCCGAAATAAATAAGTAAAATTTGAAATTAAAATTGAAATCGAATCAGTCGATTTCAAGATGGACAAGTGAGCTAATATTTGTCTGTCGAATACTCACGTCATCGGCGTGACGTTGAGGCACAAGGATGAGCCGTGGGTTCCTCGGTGAATGATGGGGCCTAACAATCTGGCGCCACGGTGACGCGGTGACGCGATTTGCCACGTGTCTGCGAGCGGTTCTCCACCTACAACAACTTTCGCCGCAGCTGAGATCCTCGCCCGCCGATGTCTGCGAGGCGTAATCGAGCATCTCGAACGACCTCGTTTGGCTGGTGGTGGCGGCCGCGCACTGCAAGGACGACAACGACATCGTGCCCTGGTATGGACACTCGTCCCGCGTCATTCTACAAGACTCTCCTCCCGATCCTTCCACAAGGACGTCCTCATTCATTATCAGCTTCTCCGACGGGTAACTCGTATGCAATCTCTCGTATCTCGTTCTGATCTTTTCCGAAGTATCTGGACCAGCGTATCCTTCCGAAGACGATCCTTCGGGGAGACACGTACCTCGTTGATATATACTGTAGGACGATTCGTTAATAGGAGCTATTATCGGATTCTTGTCAGCAAGTATCAAGCTGTGATTTTTGTCTGCGGAGAGATCACCTGTTGCTCTATCCTGATGCTGGAAACTACCTATTGGCCACGAGTTCGGACAACTAGGACCGAACGATGGGCCAGGATTGTTAACTTCGTGAAACGCTCCAATATCCCTAAATGGATTTCTGTTGACGTCGTCCGTGGGGAATATCCTAATATATGACTCCTTCCTATCAAACGAATCTTCGTAAGACAATCTTTTCGATCGGTACCAAGGATATTGATTGCACTGCAGGTACTTGGGGCTAACTTTGACATCCTTGATGTCTTCCAGCTTGCAGTCCGTTGTTTGCTCCCCGCAGGTCGTCATCACTGGCACCGGTGGAAGCCGGATGCGCAGGGCCTCGGCAGCACGCAGAAACGCGTCCAGTCGCATCCGTGGAACAGTGGCGCTTCCGGTGTAGACAAAGCCAAGAAGAGCCGCGAGTTCCGGCGCCTCCACCTCTGCCAGGATCACTGTAATCGGCTCACAATGAGCTGTGACTTTGCTGTGTGCCAGTAACACCTCCTGTAAATAAAATTTTGTTTATTAGAATAAAAAATG
>NW_017305843.1:1645321-1650211 GCF_001594115.1 Trachymyrmex septentrionalis | reverse complement strand
CCTGTAAATAAAATTTTGTTTATTAGAATAATGAAAATAACAATTTTAAATTATAATAAATATATAATATTTGTAATTATAATTATATTTTTAATCATAATTGATGTATACAAAAAGAATGATTTTGTTGAAATATCTAAAAATTTATTCTGAAAATAATTTTATTGAGACATTAGGATAATTATATAGATATGTTTAAGCACTACTAACAATACTGTAAAAAGTTTTAACTTTCTAGCAACTATTTTGAATGTTCTACCTAATTATTTTAATGGTTTAAACAAAATTATGTTTGGATCTGTAGCTAATTAATTTTTTTAGATACTTCAGCAATATTGTTCTTTCTATATATACATAAAAAAGAAAATGCATATACATATAAGAGTATGTAATAATATGTAAGAAAATATAATAATATACAAGGGAACATTAAGTAATTGTATAATACAAAATATTAATTAATTAATATCTGTTAGATAATATATTGAATAAAAAATGGTAGAATATATGTTTTGATAGAAATATACGCACATGATTCTACCGTGCAATTAAAGAATATAAAAGAACCGCGTATGAGTTTTCGTATTGATTACTTTACGACTTATAATTAGTAATGTGCAGTAATAACATGTATCAAGAGCATACACTGAGTTACAGAGAAGTTAATGCACGCTGGTTGCATATGTGGGCCGAATTTTATTAGTGCTCTCATTTCGTGAAGCGATCTCATTCGAGAGAAATACATATGCACATAAGAAATATATATTTCCTTGCTTATCTGATATAACGGCTGTGATATGCATAAGCAACTTAACGAGAGAAGAGATGCTTTGAATTTTTGTGATATCTCCTTTTATAAAATTATAAGAATTTATTTATTTTATAAATTATATAAGAATAAACTCTCTCTTTGTTATTCTTTCGTTTTACATGTAGAAGAGCAAGTAATTTTATGGTTCATTAAACGGTAATTCTTCATCGTCATATTCACTCTCTAAATGAATTCATTAAAACTCCCATATATTCTATAACTATTTGATTAACCTTTTAATACTTTTTTAAAATTCAGTTTTTTGTTAAAAAATCTTTTGTAGAATTTTTAATAAGAAGCTGAAATTATTGAGAGAGAGAGAGAGAGAGAGAGAGAGAGAGAGAGAGAGAATATATCTAAAAAATGAAGACAAAAATTAAAAACTATTCTGATAGATCCTGATAGGCGAATATACATTGAATTAATAGAAGAATTGTAAATTCGGACTTCCAAATTGTTCAAAGCTTTATGCACTCATAAATATCGCGCGCTTGATTTATCTCATTCTTCTTTTCTCTTCTTGCTACTCGCGCGGATAATGAAACATAGACAACAATGAATTACGAGTATTTCATTGTTGTAAGCTTGAAAATCGTGCTGCATTGAGATAACTGTAATTACGCGGCCGGCAGTCTCTTCGACAGCTCTTTCCGATTTTTTTTAAAGCGATAATTAACCGTTATTGGCTGGTCGCCGAGATCAGGAAACTTGAATTAACCTCTGCCGATCGCACAATGTTGATCACGTGAGAATTGTTGTGCACTTTTGCTCCATTATGTAATGTACTAATAGAAGATTAATACATTGCATTAAAGTGTGTGTGAGATCAATGTAAGATTACACAAAACAAATTATAAACTCCTAAAGTCTAATCTTATAAAATTGATATGTTGTTATATCAAGTATCTCAAAATAATTCTTTAACCTTTCTAATTTTACTGTAAATTTATCTGTATATACGTGTCAAAGTATTCTAAATTTTTATAAGAATCCAATATTTTTTTTTATTTCCAGATTTCTTATTGATATTATGTTTGCCGTGAGATTTTAGTCTTCAATCATTCTTCTTCACGCCATTTTGCAACCATTTTAACGGATCGTTTGCGTCGAAAAATGATGAGGGCATCATTCCTTCACGTAGAACGTAAATTAAATGTTGGCTTTCAAACCGGCCCGCGGCTCAATGCAGCTTTGCTGCACCGTTGCGTTCAATGGCGTAGGAATGACTTTTAAATCTTCCATAAAAATCACTCATAGACCCTGCATTTTTTTTTGCAACGGTATAACGTCAACCTTATATATATATATATCAATAATTATTTTATTATTTATTATTTTACAACACAAACATAATAACATGGAAAGAACGTAAATTGCAGAACTTAAGATGAATTCTAATGTAATAAAAACTTTAATAGCATTTGTTGCTTCTTTGCATTGATATCTTTACAAAATTTCAAGCTCCAATTTTTTTAAGATACCATTAATATTGCAAAGAAGCAACGATTGCTATTGAAACTTTACGTTAAAGTATATTTATATTGAAGATACATTTTATATTCAAATATTGATAACACATTGATTTGAATTTAAAATTAATTTGAAATTCATCACGTTTCTGATTTTCTTCTGTAACAAAAAGAAAGAAGAAATGGGTTTGTGGGTTGCTGTTCTTATACGCATCTGCGTTTGTATTCTTATTATGCGGTAGCTACACCCCTGTGCCACAAGGCCGCGATGGCTTTTTAGTTTTCTTCTTCTATGTGCTAGAAGTGTTCTCTCTCGGGCGCAATTACTTAGGGTTAGTATTTGCGCTTATTGCACTTGAATCGTAAACATTTCCGGAAACGTTGCAACGCCTTCAGCCCGAATGTATTCCATCACGAACACGCAGGCGAATGTATAATAAAATGCAAATACAAAGTAAGCTCTTTTTTTTTTTTTTTTTTGATTGTGCGAGATAATAAAGACTAAGCCATGTGATTATCAATACACTTCGTCGCTATAATTAGGAATCTAATAAGCGCTGCATTACCTCTATCTCGTACATATTTTATGAACTTTCGCAGTATTAGGTGGTATTAGAGAGTACGGTACAAGTAGATATATTCTACCTTAGTAGATCTACTAGGTTTCTATGAAGTTTCTTACGTACGTGCTGCCGGATAATTCACGTCTTGTAATAACGATGCAGTTTCTATCTAAACTCTAGCTAATCTATCTCTGCTAATTGCTAATTACTGAAATATTTTCATACAAGTATGTCAGAAATGGTTATCAAGAGACAATGTCTCGGGTCAAATGTGTGCATGAATCTTACTATAAATCAAAATTTTTTCCTGAATTCATAAATATTTCTTCGGAAGAACATCACAATCTGAAATATTGAGTTGTTAACATATTTGGTATCCATAACTTCATCTAACGTTTCCAGTAAATAATATTTTAATCGTATATTTTTTAAAAGATTTATTTTTATATTAACACATAGACAACCTTTTATGTAAATAATTAATTAAAAGATAATTAATTCCCGAATGCTTTATAATGTAACATTTTAACCGGATTACAAGATTTTCTCTTTATATACGCTTATTTCACTTATTGCATTCCATCTTATCCTTATACCTTACATTTACATTTCAAACATAATTTTGAATGACAGTTATTTCGAATAATTTAGATACTACGTCAATTTATAATTACAAATGTATATAAATATCTATATCTGTTATATAAGCCATTACTAGGACCCAGTCGTGCAAAATTCTAAGTTTACTTTTATTGACTTAGATTACACCGATCCATCATTCGCGGAACAGCGATTACATGATCGAAGAATCTATCAATCAATTACGGTAAATATTACAAGTATCTGCGGATAATATCTATGACCGGTTTATGATTTCAAGCTGTGCAAAATTTTTAAGCCCGTTTCCCAAAGATTTATAGATCAATCTATTGTACATGAAACTTCGCAGTCGGGATCTGCCAATTAATCAGAATCATAGTGATATTCTGAGGAACGCGCTTTCCATCCACGTCTGATGCGATCTCTCCTATCACATTACGAAATTCAGGGTGCGATCAAAAACACTGATTAGATCGTCGTAATTATAATTGTGTAGTTTTCACGACGTGAGCTATCAAATAAATTTAAGTTTGATTGATTTTAGCTTCCCGTAAAATAATGTGTAAAATTTCACATTTCGTGTAATTTGTAGGTGTTCCGCGGTATCTCACGTGCAACAATGTATTGCAGTACTTTTGCAGACGCACACATCCTGCGATGAGACATATAAGAGAAGTCGATTCTTCAGTTCGTGCGATTGTCGTTTGGATAGAAACAGATTTAAAATTTTCGCACAGCTTAAAATCAATAAACGTAAATATTTATAAATAGCAGACATAGATATTTTTTTAAAATACATAAATTAGTAAATAAATACATAAATTAGTAAATATAATGCGAGAAAGATGATGATTACCTTTTCAAACAAAAAGAAATGGATACATATAAATAAGATAGAACGAAAATTGTTGCAAAATTGAAGTATTTTATTTATATCAATCCATAAATTTCTTTCTTTGCAAAAACAATCATGTATTAGAAATAGTTTAGAAATTTATTAGAAAGAAAGTTTCTAACTTTAATTATAATAATAATTAAATTAAATTAAAATACAATAAATTATCGACTTTTTTAATTGATATAACAAACAATAAAAATTTATACAAAAGGCTATAGAAGTCAACCTCTGATTGTTAAAAATTGCGAGATACATTTAATTAATAATTTCATATGTTTCGACTCCTGTTTGAGTCATCTTGAGCATCACAAATTTAATATTACAGCAACTATTTTAATTAATACATCGCAGTCAATATCTTCGAAGTTTTCCCTCCTTTTATGTATGACTATTGTAGAACATTGAAAATATAGCGCGAGATATAGCCTTTTGTATAAATTTTTTATTGTTTATTGTAATAAATTATAAGTTTATAATTCTAAGTAATTTAATTTATTTTAATTAAGCTGGTTATTCCATCTTCGGGTGAACTATGTAATGATTTATGTA
>NW_017305843.1:1640622-1645221 GCF_001594115.1 Trachymyrmex septentrionalis | reverse complement strand
TAGTTTTCACGACGTGAGCTATCAAATAAATTTAAGTTTGATTGATTTTAGCTTCCCGTAAAATAATGTGTAAAATTTCACATTTCGTGTAATTTGTAGGTGTTCCGCGGTATCTCACGTGCAACAATGTATTGCAGTACTTTTGCAGACGCACACATCCTGCGATGAGACATATAAGAGAAGTCGATTCTTCAGTTCGTGCGATTGTCGTTTGGATAGAAACAGATTTAAAATTTTCGCACAGCTTAAAATCAATAAACGTAAATATTTATAAATAGCAGACATAGATATTTTTTTAAAATACATAAATTAGTAAATAAATACATAAATTAGTAAATATAATGCGAGAAAGATGATGATTACCTTTTCAAACAAAAAGAAATGGATACATATAAATAAGATAGAACGAAAATTGTTGCAAAATTGAAGTATTTTATTTATATCAATCCATAAATTTCTTTCTTTGCAAAAACAATCATGTATTAGAAATAGTTTAGAAATTTATTAGAAAGAAAGTTTCTAACTTTAATTATAATAATAATTAAATTAAATTAAAATACAATAAATTATCGACTTTTTTAATTGATATAACAAACAATAAAAATTTATACAAAAGGCTATAGAAGTCAACCTCTGATTGTTAAAAATTGCGAGATACATTTAATTAATAATTTCATATGTTTCGACTCCTGTTTGAGTCATCTTGAGCATCACAAATTTAATATTACAGCAACTATTTTAATTAATACATCGCAGTCAATATCTTCGAAGTTTTCCCTCCTTTTATGTATGACTATTGTAGAACATTGAAAATATAGCGCGAGATATAGCCTTTTGTATAAATTTTTTATTGTTTATTGTAATAAATTATAAGTTTATAATTCTAAGTAATTTAATTTATTTTAATTAAGCTGGTTATTCCATCTTCGGGTGAACTATGTAATGATTTATGTACTAAATAAACAAAATAAATAAAAAAAATAAAAATGTAAAGAGATAAAAGAGCGAGCTTTGAAGTTTATTGAAAGGTAGAACAATGCAGTCAAACGGTATGAATAAATTCTTTTCATAAATCTCTAGAATTATTATATATTCAGACTACTGACTCAGACTCGCGATCTTGCAGGTGGTTAATAACAACAAGCAGGGCGATTGTTATTACAAGAAAAACTCGGAATCGAGTTTTTTTCGCGTTCAGAGCAACATATACATTTTCTACACCTTATTGCTGTACAGACGGCGCAAATACTATTCTTAGTCGTGTATCTGCAATAGAATATAATGGCGAACGAGTATCATTCGGTTTTTATGATATCGCTATTTGCGAGAAAGCATCGCAAGTAAGCAGCGCTTTATCCCAAGTATATTCGATCAGCGTGTCCGCGATATTGCACCTAAGACCGATAATTATACGATTCCGACGCTGAGAAAATGCCGAGAGCCACGATTTAATCTACGAGCCGCTTAAAATTATTCGAATCGACGAACGTAAGCGCAATTGAAAATAATTACCGCGGCGAGAGACGGAAGAGAGGGGACTGATCAGAAAGCGTAATCGTTAAATGGAACGAGCTCCGTTTAAGGGTTCATTCGCACGATGTATAACGTCAACATCACGTGTCGTCAACGTCATGAAATATTCCGTAATACGGTCTGAGCGGTTATAATGCACCAGGTTGATTCATGTTATACCTACGTAATACCAATTTACTGCTACCGCTACGGTTGCGCTACTCTGAAAAAACATTTTTGTATAAGTGAGATTAATTCAAATATAAATTATATTTCCGTATTGAAATAATAAAGAAATGACGAGCATTTCCATATACAATTTATAGTTCGATATCAATGTAGATTCATGTGACTTAGCTACATATTTGTGTTTTAAAATATGGAACAAGAATAACGTAAAATAATCGAAAATGGGAAATACGTATACCATATTTGTTTATGTAATGTATGAACATGTATGGAGTTGAGATAAGATAAATAAGAATTAAATAAAAAGAAATAAAATTACAATTAAAAGAACCTACTGTGCCGATGTGTTGCATTGAAAGTAATTTAATTCTTATTTATCCCATTTCAGCTCCATCTAAATGCATTTATGTATTTTTTAATTGTTGTACACTGCTTATCTTTTAAAGCGCACACAAGCGGAGACCAGATCCGATTGTCGATATAATGTCATAGATAATTTAATTCTTATTTATATCAATTTGTCCTATCTGAATTGGTCGATATTGCATCTTCAGTTCCATATTGTAAAATGACAGCCTGCATAAGACAGATGTATCTGCTTTATGCAAGAAAGTATAAGTGATGGTTAAGAAACAGTTAACGACCAGTCCGTAAGAATCGTAACGTGCGGAATTTAAACGTCTCTTACGCACGCGAGAGGCCGAAGTCGTAAACGTGATGAGCGATGAGGCGAGCTGAGAGCGTGAAGCGTAACGATTTTCTGCCGCCGTGAGATACAGGTATCATCGACTAACAATATCAGCTATTAATCATTTACCGCGAATATCGATATAACCGGTCGCCGAACGAACCATTATACGAGTGACGTACGGTGTTAAAAGCCGCGCTCTATCGCTGCCCGCGGCATCCACGATGAGGATCTAACGCGATTGACCCTAACAGACAGGGAATGCGATACTATTAGAATACAATAGTATATGGAGAATTGAAAAACGTAATTAATCTTGATCGCCTGCAATGATTCTCATGCTTACAATTAATAATATTAACGTCTTGCTTTATTCAAAGTCTCATCGGGGATGTATGCAGCTGTAATTTGTAAAATTTTCAGTATCACGATATTATAAATAAAAAGATAGCGGAAAGAAAGGAAATGAAATGAATCATCATTATCAGTGAATTGAGTTTTAAAATTATTAATGCAGATATTTGATATACAACTGTTAAAGTAACTTAAAAATATACATTAACAAAAAGATAACTTTTAAATAATACGTAACTTTTGTCAGATTTTAAGATAGAATTTTATTTATAAGTTTTATGCTATATATTTTGATATATTTATATTTTTTTAATGTATATATTATATATATATATATATATTGTAATATGTGTACATTGATTTTTCATATACTTTTGTATTATACAGTACTTAATGATCTAAAGTGAGTTTAGGATATCATAATGTTTTATCATCATAATAAAATATAAAATGAATTATAAAATGAATTATAACTTACAAAATCATGGACTAATTCAAAATGTGAAAATTTGTACAACAAATTAAAAACAATTTGATCTTTAATGTAATATATAAAGAAGTATATAATTAGTACAGGTATAATTACTCTCCAAAACTTTTACAGTACAAATCTCACTTTTAAAGATTAAAAATTGTGTAATTCAATTTTTGAAGATTAAAAATTGAGTCACTTTTTTTCAAGACTGGCTTAATTTTCACTTTTTAGAGTGAGATTTTATTCCAAAGAATGCAGAGAGTAGGATATATCTATATGTATATAATGATTTTTGTAACTTAGAGAGATACTTCACACAAGAGAGATAATTTCTGTTTAATTTTAGAGAAGGTAAAAGTGTTTAATCTCGATTTTACGATTTTGTCGTAATAGTAGTAACAGTTATCTCAAATAGTACTTTTCTATCAGTTTAATATGATAGCTTGTATGATAGCTTAAGGCCTGCGTAAATGAAAGGGCACAATTGTTACGCCGTTGTAGATCGGAAACGCTGATATATGTGATTTGTAATATTACACTTCTGTATGTTGTCAATGTTGTTGCGGTTACGCTCAGTTGCCCAGTTGTTTTTCTAGCAGTATTCTGTCAATTCAGTTACACTTTAAATAAAATAATTTGTCATTGCGATTAACTAGATTAGACTGTCTATTTCCTTTTGACATGCGAAATATAATACATTAATAAAAAGACTTCGATCATGATTTTACGAGAAATATAATATCAGCTGAAGCTTCCTTCAAAACCGGTGTGTCAAGATTCAACATTCCAGTTCCGTAGCATTGTGTCTAAAAAAGAAATGATTTCTCTGAGCTCATCGCTAATGATAGAATAGTTCTTCATATGTTACTATAGATATCTTATATGCAACTCTAAACTAGTAATATAGATTTGTCTTGTTCACGCGAACGGACGGACGGCATAACGTCCGTAAGACATATTATTGGCATAACAGCATGTAAACACCACTTTTGAGAGTTAATTTACCATAAAATTGAAAAACTATCTCTTGTTAGTGTCAACTTTTCTACTTTTAGTTATTCCTACTGCTGAAGTAGCGATTATATATTGTAGCAATCGAAACGGATGCGGACTAATAAGTGAACACTCGCTTTTATGAATGATCGACATTGACGTAGTTATTTCTATGCCAATTACACGCGACGATTAGAAACGGCACATTCAAAGATTTCAAGTCTAATTGTAATCGTATAGATCAAGAAAAAAAATGAACGCTTATAAAATTATGTTTCAAAGTAATCTTTACTCCTTCAATAACAAGATTAAAATTATTTTTAAAATCGATTCGATAATAAAAATGATTAAAGATATACATATATATTATATATATATAAAATACTTA
>NW_017305843.1:1638684-1640522 GCF_001594115.1 Trachymyrmex septentrionalis | reverse complement strand
TATATATATATATATATATAGACACTATATATATGTATATATATATAGACATATATACAAATATTTATTATATTATTTTCATATATATATATTGCATAATTTTTTTCAAATAAAAAATTCTTTTCTTTCTATAAATTAAAAAATAACAACCTGACAATGAGCACATATGCATTCACGCGTCTCTATATCTCTATTTTCACTTTAATTTAACATTTGCTACGCCTTATTTTAGTTGTCCGTATAATCCGATAATGCGAATTGATAAGGATTCTACTCCGAAGAGCGACTAGCGATTAGTCACGCATTTAGAGGCAAACTCTCCTTTATGACGTTGTAAGAAGTTTAGATTTATGAAATTATAGGGCAGATTTGAAAAATTTTTCTCACAGTGAGAATAGAAAATTTTTAAAACTAATCGCTCTCTAATAACAATAGGTAAGTATATTCGAGCATAGTACGTGAAAATCATGTCCTTATGCTATTTACTTACTAACTATTATCGTATAGCTTATATATTAATGAACTATACTACGAGTATTTTTTGCATTACGTGATATTTATTCTAAGATTCTTAATTCAAAACTTGAAGACATTTATTGAAAATATATTATATAATAAGTTAATAGTAAGTAATGTATTTTTCAAAATCATTTTTTTACCAAAAAAATATCAATTTTAAGCGTAAGGATTATGAAGGATTTACAGCTGTATTATTATATGATAAACCTGTAATAATTTATAGTATATGTATACATTCATTTATATGATATATACATTAATAAACTTGCTGTCAAAATATACACACTTTTTTTTATCATATGGCTTCTATAATCGCACGCATTCGCAAGATGAATTTTTTATAGACTCGAAGAGAATGATCGATCTTTAACTTCTTACTTCATAAATAGATACATATCTAATGAATAAATTAATGATGATTTATCTTGCCTGTCATCAACATATCTATAAATATTCTAGTATTTATAAATTCTAGACTATAAACTCACCGAATTTAAATATAAGATTCACAGTATTCTGAAAAAAGGCAATTGGAAGTCAAAAGAATTTTACATGTCGGACAGTAAATGAATGAACGTTCTGAGAATCACCGCAGTTGTCAATTATCTCATGGAAATTATTTATGTAGCGAATTTATTTCGAACATAATTCAGATTAGTACATAGAGTGATCTTTTTCACAAAACGGTACAGATAATAAATAAGTACAAATAATGTGCATTTGTATGTAATCCTGCGAAACGGTATTTTCTCGAATTCGGGGGCATTGACCTAGTAATGTTAGAGGAGTTCTAAAGCAATTCTAATTTACATATATAGACGATTTAAATACGTGCCGGGAATGTTGCCAAGCCGTGAATTAATAGCTGCAAATGATGCTTGCTGCAGATAAAACGCGCAAACATCGTTACAACTCTTTTAGTTTGCAACATATATTTACGAATATTCAATCGATCGATCGATCGATCGCTTCGTTAGACTTTGTATGTTTGTGATATGTTAGAATTTAACGAAATTGCCCTAGGCAAGATAAAATCAGATCACGAAGGATCGTTCTTTCACTATCATGCAAAAAATGTTGTTATAGAATTATATCGTTTTCATACATCTATAAATATAATCACGTTGTGCATATCACATTTAACGTTTTATGGTGTATAAATACATATAGCAGCTTTTACATGACTTTAATTAACTATTAGAACAAAAATTTATTTCTTTGTTTTGATAGTTTCTATTCTATGAAAATTTGAAAAATATAATTTTGATTTTGTTACTGATATATATATATATATATATATATATATATATATATATAGA
>NW_017305843.1:1637893-1638643 GCF_001594115.1 Trachymyrmex septentrionalis | reverse complement strand
AGAGAGAGAGAGAGAGAGAGAGAGAGAGAGAAAGAGAGAGAGAAACCCCCTATTATGAGATAGCCGCTTAATATGAGATAGCGGCGTTTCTGCTAAACTAATAAACGCTATCTATTGGTTCTATCATGAATTTATTGCTCTTGGATTGAAAACTATTTAGTAGAAAATTCATTATTAGATCATGCCTGTAATCATTGTAAAAAAGATTTTAGAATTTGGATGTTTTTAAGTTTTATTGAGATGAGCCTTTAAATCTTGTTTATTATTTAATAAATAAATATTTGGCAATAAACTCTTCATATAGTGATAGAGTAATGTCGTATTAATAAAAAAAATTCGGGATATGTTGAACTGTTTATTTACAGAAGTTAGATTTGATGATCGTAAAACCATAAGGCGTAGAAATCGTAATATGAGATATCCAGGGTATTTCTAATATGAAATAACCCATGCTCCTATGTTATAGTGAAAATCGTTGCTAAAGAGTAAATGTTATTGTACAATAATAAAAAGAAATGAACAAAGAAAAGAAAATGATAGGAAACGTTCAAGATTTCGGAAAACTGCACATCATCTATCAAATTGAAGTATTTTACATGTACTAATACCTATGCGCACCTATTCCCGAGCTGACTCTCATTAGCCTTAATTTTATTGTTATTTATTATTTTAAAGTTTGAGAGTCCGATTTAAATTATATTTTTTGTTATTATACAATATAAATTTATTATAAAAATATATTTATATTAT
>NW_017305843.1:1613547-1637883 GCF_001594115.1 Trachymyrmex septentrionalis | reverse complement strand
ATATATTATTTTGTAAATATATTATTATGTATAAAAATAAATATCAATACAGTTTGAATACTGTACATATACACGAATATCATTTAAACAATTATATTTTTTATATTTTAAATTTTTACACTTAAACTGTAAGATCTTGATGATTTATGAGATTATAAGCCAAACCTTTCCAAGATATTAAAAGGTGATATGTGACAACACGTATTTTGATCTACTATATCATTTTTTAATGTCACTCTGTTGCTTGTAAAAATATAAAAATATACAAATGAAAAAATATTGTTTCTAAAATAAAAATAAAATTGATACTCGTTATATTTAAAATTTTAGGATCTACAATATGAGCAAAAAGAAAAGTTATTTTCTCTTTAGACTATATCAAATTAATAGCCCGTTACTGTTAGTAATAATGAACAGTTGTTGGACGGTTCTTTTTTCCATCAGTGTTCCAAAGAACTGGACGTCTATTATTTTCAATTAACTTTTTTTCTAACGGACATTACGATTTTTTATGAGTTTAAAAGGTGACTATACATTTATTATACGCACCGGTCAATGAAGTAACTATATGTAAATCATATTCTAACATCATTGGATATTGTCACTTGACATATAATGGGCGATTTCAAAAAATCTGTGGTACAAATTAGCATATTGAGTATATTATGAATTATATATATCAATATTAAATGGTTTTAGAATAAATGTAGATTTAAAATATTATATCTATTCAAATATGTTTATAATAATTTTTATCAAATGATATAAATTTCCGATAAATACAAAATACTTCTAATAAAATTAACGTAAAATTGAGGTTTTTATTAAAATTTTATAAATAAAACAATAATACAATTTTCTTACAAAATAAATATTTGTGATTCTTTACGGCACAGTTATTTCATGATTTAAATATTATTTCAATAATATAGTGACTTTAAATAATTTTTTAATTCACAAATATTTAAAAAAAAAATTAAATTAAAAATTAATAAAAAAACAAATAAAGCAAACTATTAATTAAATTCTTAATTAAACACTGTTGCTCAAATTATATCCTTCACTTACATTAATTTTCATCTCTTTAATCTTCCTACGATGACCTGTTGGCCTTCGTCTAATTAATTGTATGGTGAATTTCAACTTTGTAGTGTTTAATTAGCATTTCCTGGTGTAAGTAAATGCAAAACATCGCTGCGGTTAAAACGTTGCCATCAGCATGACATTGCGGTTCTGCCGTTATACTGTCCTCTCTTCTATGTATGTCATCGTTAATAACTCGTATAGTTTATTATAATAATCTTTTGCCTTATTAATGTGAATCAAATGTAAATGATATTTTTGTAACATATACCTATTAATAATATTAATATTAACACAATTTATATAATAACATATATGTATTTTCAGTAATTTTCTCGATCTCCGTTTTCAATCGTTTTGATCTCATTAATAACCGAATAAATTAATCCAGCAAATTATCTGCGAGCGTACATAATAATCGATACACAATGTCCGTCTTACACATCTGCGTTTCACTTATCATTATATATTCTATCGGTTTTTTTTTTATATGGACACACTTGTTTGAGTAATTTACACATGTTTTTTGGTGAGTTTTTATTTCTTATTAGAATTCCGGTATGTTAATTTATTTGCGTTTATTTTTTCGTAAGAAGTCTTTTTATCTTTTTTATCAACTAGAACTTTTCCAAGAGATATGAAACACATTCGATTGTTCAATCGTACGTGAATAATGTCGAGTTCTACATCAAAACTTACCCGAACTGTGAATATAATGAATATGCGAACATTTACGATAATTAATTTGTACTGCGATTTTTTTGATGAGTTAATGTCTAAAGAGGGCTCAATCCGCGGTAGCCGAAACTTGTAATGAATATTTGTATTTAAACTGAGTTTTTATTCTTTACTTTATATTTTACTTTTCTCTATCTGTAATTTATTCTTTTAATTGTGTGACTTTTTAGAGAAATGTGTTGACTCTTACTTTGCCCTTTATTTATTGTTATTTATTTTTTAATCCAGCAAGTAAATGTTTCTTTATAAATAATGTGAAAGTTTAAGTTTTAATATTTAACAAAAAGGTACGTAAGTATCATTCCGTATCATTTAAACGATATGCTTATAAACGTAAAAATCAATTTTTCCGAAGGAAGGTTTTATGTCTTCCTCATTAAGATGTGTCTTTCTTACAAAGTAAGGTATGTCTTCAAATAACTTATATATATGTTATAAACTTTCTAAATGTTTAAAATTGAAGAAAAATATCATAGTATGAGGATATGTGGCCCAGCAATAAGAGAAACATGTATGCAAAAGATATTTTGAGATCGTATACTCGTGTCGACATCGTGTCTTTCGATTAACATGAGTTGACATAAGCAACCGCAATACACGCCGAGATGTAAAATATCGACTCGTCGCTCTCTTTCAAGATAATCTTAATTAAGCAATGAACGTGATCTCGTGCTACACTGGCATTCTAATGATAGTCCGAGCTATGAGAAACACGTTTTCATGTGGCAAGATGCTCACAAAAAACGCGTGTGGTCATATTATAATCAGCGGAAAGCCATAACTCCTCATCACACATGACGTTTAAAAACTTTTTGTTTTCTATCAGATTCTGTGAAGAATAAGCCGTGAATTTTTAAATTATACGTTTGCAGAACCCGCGTATCTTCTCTTGATTAATTACTAGAACATATCTAATTAAACTTACGTCTAATTAAATAAGAGAAATCCTACATTCAATCGAAGCGGATCTTAGTGCTTAAATACATATTTCTTGTGTGAATTTATATACTGATTCTATATATTGCGCGCCAAAATCTTTTAGGGTTTGAAAACACATTGAGCAGAATCGGAATAGTAAGTTACTTATTATTTTGTATAATCATTCTAATAATTTTTTGATGCTAATAACCATTTTACAAAAATATTAATCGTTAATAAAGATCTAAAAACTGCGAATAATTTATGGCAAAAAATATTATCTCGGTACATAAAACTTGTTCAATATAAAGTATCATTTGACTAAAATAATGTAAGAAATAAGATTCCGTAGTTTATATGTATAATATATATATGTGTGTGTGTGTGTGTGTGTGTGTGTGTGTATTAATAAGATTTTATTCTTTGATTGAGAAATCTTTAAATATTATTTGATAATTTTGAAGTAATTTTTAGAATAACAACATATTCTAAAAAATTGGATATTCATAAAACATATATTCTTCTGTTTATTAACAGAAAGTTGAAAGTTCCTTCGAACATAAAAGATAGATATAATCTAATTAAATTCTGCGTAAAATTGCGACGCTTGTAAAAAGCATATATACCTATCTACACTCTATAATCTACTCGCTAAAAGATTATAACTTTTTACCACTGATTTAAAGCTTCTTATCCCTATTATATCTTATAAAATGATTCAAGAATTCTTAATCTATTGACATTTGCATGAGGCTGCTATTTCTTAAGTAATTATATATCGGAACTCTGTTATGCAAGAATAATTATCTTTAATAATTACTTTTCTGATACATATATTTTTTATATAAACTGGAAAAAATAATATTATATTATTATATATATAATTTTATAAATAATTTTTTTTAATTACATCTGAAAATTCTTAAATGTATTTTTAATATTTTCCATTTAATATCAAATATTTTAAGTATTAATATTATCATATTTTTGTTACATTTTTTTTACAGTAAAAGGAGACTTTCAATTCTCGTGAATTTCTTTTAACTGCAACTGTTTATGGAAGATAAAAACGTCGTCGATCATCATCGGAATTAAGAAATAAGAAAAAAAATAGTACAACCGTAATTACCCGAAAATATTCATAAGGTCGTTAATGTTAGCAAGAAGCCATAAAGAAGCCGTAAAATGCCGCGAAAGAAACAGGCCAAATGCATCATACATGCGTAAATCCTATTCTGGATTATAACGATTCGTGTCCTGAACATATAATATCTTTCTTGGGCGTCGACAATTTCACGTAGCGTAACTAAATTAAACGTAAAAACATAATTTTCTGTGTTAGTAATCCAACGGAACGAATAAAATTGAAAATAAATGATTATGATCGTAAACCGGTTTGAGATCTCCTTCAGGGTCTACAAAGCGTATCATAAATTCACATTTTCATGAAATTCTCTTATATTAAAAATACAATGTATTGAATAATACTTTCTCACTCACGACTGCAAGAATCAGCCCAGTTCATCTAATTGTATCAGTCGCGCTAATTAAAGCATGTGTGATTTTTCACGCTCGTCGAGATGAAAACAAATGCTAGATGTATAGTGAAAAGTCAGTATGTAGCGCAATCATGTTCACAAATCGCGCAACATGTTTCATAACGATGAATCTGTTCAACATTTTATACGTGATCTTTTCTACAATCTTATAATTTCTCTATCTCTCTCTTTCTCTTTCTCTTTCTCTTTCTCTCTGTCTCCTTCTTAAATTAAAATAATTTATGTCAAAATTTTATTAATTTATATTCTGATTGCCTAATATCTTCAGTTTTATATTACATTTTATATATACATATATATATATATATGTACACTCGATTATATGCATTAATCAAGTCATTCGCGTTAGAATATATATGTGAATTTGCCAATTCAAGATGATGCTATAGCGTGTTGTAAATCATACATTTTATTTTGCAATAAAAATTCAGAAATCGTGACTAAATCATAAATATATAGATGTTTAACAAGTGACATTCGTAAGTGACATTTGTTTCATTTTCTTTCAGTTATTTCTGTTTGTAACGAATTACTTTACCGCGCGAAAACATTATTAGATTGAATTACTACAAAACCGGATATCAATCCTTTATGGTTCTCATTAACTGGTTAATTAGCTGTGATATGTGCATCAATGAAATGATCGCTTCAAATGATGAACAAATAAAATGAGATTGCTCTGAATGCATATGCTAATGATTTTAACTGTAAAATTATATTTTATGGCTTGTATTTAGAATAAGCTTATAACGATGTTATTTAATATATAGTTTGCGTTTCATATACTACAGAATTTCAAAAATAAAAAGCGCATTTATCAATAAAAACGTGTTCTGAAAAAAAATACGGAACAACGTTTTCTTTAAACAACGTAACATTTTTATTTAATAGAAAAAAAAATTGTATCTTATATTTTTCGATGCAAAAGGAAATTAATTATACTTTTAAAACTATTATATGTAAAACATTATCACATTTATAAATATTTTAAAGTAAAAAATATAATATAATTTAAGATATATGAGAGAGGTGAAAGAGGGAATATGTAAGATATCATTTTCTTTTATTTTATTTCCTCTAACATTTAACAAAAGTATGATATTTATAAAGGTATATTTTTAATTTTAATTTTAATTAATACCTTTTTTATCAATAATACTTCTGATTAGTTCAAAAATATGGTTTAAGTCTAAAGTTACGAATGAAAATATGTATAACTTTAAGTCTAAGTATAAAAATTTTTTAATATTTTGATTCTGCTATTTTATTTACGTTTTTCTAAAGGAATAGTGATGTCGCGCTGGGCATATAGTTATTTTTTTTTTCTTTTCGCGCCACGCAACGCACGAAAGAGCGCAAGAAAAAGTGGGAATCTTGCGTGGAGTAAACAGGTACTGGGTCAAACGGTAATAAATCGAGATGCCGGGACTTGGGAATCTCCACGAATGGCAGTACCGGAAAGATGCATTGCGCGGACGATCCGGTACCTTCCAAGAACCGCAAAAGGGTTGTCTAGTGCTGTGTAGAAATGCGCCGTACATCTCTACGGCAACAAAGATCTGGATATCTGCCAACATTAAAGTCAAGGTTGCCATATTTGTTGCGACAAGAGAGCAAACCTTTTGCGGACATCGTTTTCTTCCTTTTCCTCGTTTTTTCTTTCTCCAATGTGAGACGCGATGAAGAACGATTGCTTTTCTAACGCATCACAATCTCAATGCTAGTTTTAATTCCGCCTTCGATCGGTTATTATTCATGTTTCTTTCTTTTTAAATTTAACCGCAAAATATTGCAAATGATGCAGAAATTGAGCGAGATACGTTATGTTATGCATTTAAATATCCTTCTAAAAAAAGTCAAATAAGAATTTTGTGGAATAAAATGAAACGTCACTAAAACGAATGGACTGAGCTCGTTTAATAAATTTCCATTTGTAAGGAAGTACGGGAAATTTTTCTTTTCGGCATTCCGTTTGCTAGAGTTTAGAAAGCGCAATTCATAGCACGAATCGCGGCAGCGACGCATAATTGACAATTTTCACGTCGCTGACGCGACATTACTTTGTAATTACGTTGGCGTGTGCATCGGGATTTATTTCCTAGGTTTTCTTTCCGCAGCAATTCTACTCACGTAAAACAGCACTTAAGAATTTTATATGATAAAAACAACGGAGCGTAAAATAACATAAGTACGAAGAAGGTTAAGTATCAAAAAGGCATAACGACTAATAATCGTGCGATGATAACGGAATCCAGTGAACGTTAAAAATTAAAGGAAGTTTGAAGGAACAAGATTTCAAAACAATTCGGATATAAATAAGAGATCTCATTTGTTATAATTCTAGATATGTATTATAGTCAAATTATAGTTTAACTGTACAAACATAATGCAGCGTAAAATAAAGTAAAAATTTGAACACGCAAGAGAAGTTAGAATGTAAAAAGGTGTAACGACCAATAATTGTGTAATGAAAACGCAATCAAGTGGCTATTGGAAATTAAAAGTAATTTTAAAAGAATTCGTATAAATAACAAACAATCATGGGTTTTCAATATATTATAATTGAATTCTCATTTAACCGAATGAGCTCAACGTATAATAAAGTAAATTTAAACGCACGAGAAATTGGGTATAAAACGATATAAAAACTAATAATTGCGCTATAATAATAGAATCAAGTGGCATTAGAAAGAGCAAAGTTCCGAAATCACCGAGATAAATAAAAAACGAAGTTAGTTTTTACAGTTTTCCAATTTATTACAATCTGATCTTTGTTAACTGCAATGAGAAAAGTTTTATCTTTTGTCAAATCAGTACAGGATAATTCTTTAAAAAAAATAATCAATTTATTGTTCGTTGATTCAATACAGGACAACTCTTTAAGAAATAATTGCCTCGAAGGATGTACACACCGAGAAATATTAGGAATACATGTTTTCTGTTGCATTAATATCGCCAAGTCTACTATCGCACCTGTCTCGTTAATTTTGCGCTCATGTTCCAATCTAGTGGCGCAATAGTTTAACGATCGCGCAACTCAGTGAGTTCGCAAGAGCGCGACGCGCATCATAACGTGTCGGCGAGGTTTCAAGAAACCTCGAGTGCGAAGTTGCGATATCGCATTATCTTTATTTCCGTGTGACATAATTCGGCGGCATTAAACGCTCGTCAGCGATGCGCACACAATCGGTTTATATCGCGACGACGGTTTACTTACGCGCGCGGTCGAATACAAGCCAGCATGGGCGGACGAGAAACATCCGCCGCGAAATACATTTGCATTCAAGTGCGAGATTAATAACTTCGTGTCTGTTATCCAGTAACCAACTCGCTAATTAAACGGCAACGCGAGTCGTATTTTCTTTTATTGTGCGTCTCTTATTATGGACAAAGATACGAGTTACAGTAATATAGGAGCTTCTCTCAAATGAATGCACTTTGAGAAGTGTCATATTGTGAAACTTTCTATAAGTCGCGTATATAAATCCAGGACGATATGATTATCTTTTACAATTAACTTTCTGTTATTTTAAGGTAAATAGTTACTTCAAGAATATTAATTATGACGATATCAAGAAACTCTGTATTTTGATTATTGTTAACGCATACATTAATATTATCTATCAAATAAATACTCAAAGAGAAGAGAGAAAAATTCGATGAACTTGGATAAAACCAGAGCTTGGTAGAATGCCTTTCGAATTCCATTTAAAATACTAATTATAAAATATTTTTTAGTATTATATTTTTACACAAAAAGAGTGTATTTAAAATGCAAAATGCAAAATGGGTCTTTCGAATCTATTTTAAATGTAAAATAGATATTTTAAATAATTTTCGAATGCAAAATGGTTTTTCCTGCCCTAGCGGAAATAAAATTTTTGCGAAAAAGTACAGAAAAACTATATAGATTGAGAGAAGATCTTAAAAATTTTTAATTTTTTAGATATTCATAGTGGGATATAGAATGACGTTGTTTGGGGGCGGAGGATTTCTTGGTTTTTCAAACAAACAACACTACTCTACTAGTACATCCCATTACGAATATCTATGAAAAATTAAGAATTTCTAAAATCTTGTTTTAATTTATATAGTTGTTCGTAAAAACTTTTCGTTAAGATGGTATACATTTTTTAAAAGTATTTTACGTTTGAACCTCATTTTCAACGGAATTTGAAGCCCGGACTACAGTATTATAAATAAAGTATTTCTGACGAGAATATTTTAAATTTCTTAATATTATGATTTGGAAACGGGATTGTTCATTTGAATACATCAAATTAATACGATAAGCGCCGGTTACGGTCAAAATTAAATGTTAAGAGTAATATACATTTTTTTAAATCTATACAGTATTTTACATAAAGCTGAAACATTAATTCTTTTATTAAGATTCGATATTTATGACTATCTGGAATTAATTTTCTCTTTACAGTTTAATTTGCAGCTTATTTGAATATTCATAAAAATCTTTAGCCAATCATGGGGCTTGGTTTTTCTTATACGTCAACGATTCTAGGGAAAATTTGTGAAAACATAGGAAAACTATTATTTATTTTATAAATGGTTAAATGGTAGGCACGATTCCATTTCAAATGTAAAATGAAAATGATTTTCCAAAAACCATTTAAAATAGAAAATGCAAAATGCCATTTTCATTTTAAATACATATTTAAAATGGAATTATTGTAAATATTACCCAACCCTGAATAAAACACAGTTTAGATCTTATTTAATTTCTCAAATCAATTAAATTAATCAGTCCAATTTAAATGCGCGTTGTAAAGAAGAAATTAAAAAAAAAAACAGACGGTTAACTTTTTTCTGATCTCTCAAATGATTAAAAAAAAAAAATTAACTCGTCATTTCTACAATAATCGATTTAGTTATTAATTACTGTTAATAATAATAAATTACCATTAGAGGTAATTATGATACTATCAATTAATTATAATAGACTGCGGTCATTTTATTTTATACCGACCTGAAGATAAGAGCTGGCTGCTGACAGAACTAAACGATGCGCGAGGAATCGCTGACCTCCTGGACAGCACAGGGCCACATCAGCAAACCTCTGCGACAACATGGCCTCCTTCAGAATATCACCGACGTCCGGTGCCCTCCCAGAAACGCGGATCACTTCTCCCATCATGCTCCACTTGTTTATGATCAATGATTGTCCGAGACACTCGCGGAAATAAACACTCCTTGTGGAAAGTCCTTGGCTATTTCATCCGTATACTTGACTTTACAGCACTTGGGAAAGCAATATCTTTGCAAAACTTTGAAAGTTCTCAACAATTACTCTTCAGTCGAATTGTTGTCCATTCCATCAGCTTTCTCGTAAAGCCATCTTCCAGGGAAATTCGCGATCTTGAAATCTTCGAATGTCCTTTTTCTCTCAGTCTTCACTAAAATTTATACTAATTCGTACGAAAATCTCTTATCTTTTTTTTCGAGCAAGTTCAGTCGTTTATATTGCTATTTTTATATTGCTTATCACTTAAAATATTGATCACGGTGGCATCATTAATTATAATTTGGATGATATCATCATGGGATCTTGTTTTGGCAGTCTTTATGAGTCGCGTGTGAGTTCTTGTTAACACGTGATCGATCAATTCACATTTACAAATGACATTTGTTGACTCTACTATTTGACGTAGACTTATGGCTATATATTATTGGCATTTATCAGCGATAACGGTATGGGCATTCACTGTCAAGTCATCATTATAAGATTTATGAATGGCTGCAATTCTTTTTGCTCGCTTTTCGAACTCGCTTTTTAAACTCGTTTTTCATTCACCATTAAGACTAATTCGGTAATCAGCAGATTAAGTCAATCGATATAGTCTCATCGATATTATATCATCAATATAGTCTCAGTAAACTTCACAGATCTTAATCTTATGCCCATTAATTAATCTGCTTTCTAATCAACCCTTATCATCGAAATTAGATGAGCGTTCCTGGATTCGAACTCTCGTAGAAATGTAAATATCCAAAATTAACGCTGACGCAATTCTCCTTTTTTATATTAATATAAAATTCTATTTTATTGCAAAGGACAAATTTTTGAAACATATTTTATTTAAAAAGTATTTAACAATTGGATTAATTTACATCTTTTTTATATCTTTACATTTTTATTATATTTTTCATGCATTTCTAAATTTATATAAAACACAAGTTATACAAATATCTTTAAAAATCGTTTTCCTTCGTTTCTGCAGAGAAAGGTCGGAAAATCCAAAGCAAGTGTCTACTTTCGGTAAATAAATTACACTATTACCTCTACGACATTATTTGCATTTCACATAGTTCCCGATCAACACACATTTGTCGATCTATCCTACGTTGATACATCTTTAATAAGATATTTTCATTGACCAACATGCGCGTACGCGTAGCACTTAGATATCTTCCTCGTCCAGTCGTTCTCTACACGGTCTTATAAACTCCGACTTGAGGTTTCCTTCCTGCGGTCAGTTCTTTAACCGAATACTTATTGCAGCTCCGAGTCTCTCGATATTACGCGATACTCTGATAATTCCACCAGAATGCAGTCGCACGAGTCAATTTCACGATTCATACTGCCGCTCGGATATGCTTTGCACACGTCGGCGTACGAATTACCGGTATCATCCTGGTCCGCTTAATGAACGTCGACCTTCTCTTCTAAATTACTGCTCCTCGACCATCGCCGCAATTAGTAGATCTTGAAATTACTCGAAAGCGCACTTTCCGCACGCTATGGATCTACCTTCGAATCCTCGATCAATCCTCTGTCGATCTGCGTTGCAACGTATGAATTATCCCAATCGACGAAAGAATCTTTGCTTGACTACTTTGCTTGATTACCCCATCATATTAATGCGTCACATCGTCTTTTATAAAATGTTTCATTGCACAATATTGGTACACAAATGTTTCGATTGCGCAATATTTCTGAATCAGGAAATTTAATAAATATTGCAAATTCTTTTAATTTATTAAATCAGTTATAGACAAATGGTAGATTGATAATATCGCCGAAGTGTCCATTTGTCTCAATCAACGAAAGTACGTAATTATATCAAATCAATCAGCTGATCTATCGAAATATCAAATCAGTCTGTGATTTAATATTATAATTAAAGTTCCTGATTAAAGTTCAATTCACAACGATCCGTTAATTAGACTAAAAGAATCCTATTGAATTATTCTCGTCTAATTAGATCTAAGTGTCAAACTAAGTATCGCATTTATAGAAACAGGTACGATGGATGCTCCATCGATCTGCGGAGGAAAATCTGAGAGATCGTCAGCGATTCCCGGGCCGCATCGCGAGTACTCGCGGATTCCCTCGACATCTCAATTCCGCCGCGGGATCTCGAGTTCGCGGATCTCAAATTTCCGGGATCTTCGTCGTGTGCTCTCTTCGGCGAATCGCGCTCGCTCGCAACACTCACGCGAGGAGAACCCGTCGCTGAACGACTCAGCAGGGCGACTGCCACCTGAAATGCTCAGGTGAGCAGAGACCACCTCTGCCACCGCGAGAGTGGTCTCTTCGACGAGACGGAGAGAGCACTCGCAGGGAACTCCTCCCATGTCTCGCTGCTCTATCCCCCCCTCGAACGGAGTGCACCTGCGTGCACTCGTCTTGTATGCATATGCACATCCTGCATTTTGTGGTACATCACTTTACAATTAATTTCCAATCGTATTGAAATGAGGAAAGCGATAACGGAATAGCCGGTGCGATTCTAAAACTTTTTAATTTTTCCGAAGAACGTGGAACCATTTTGATTTCAATCGCATTGCGATTTTCGATAATAAAGATATTCGATAAGAATAACGCAGTTGATCATGAGCAATGGAAAAAATAAAGGATTGTAGGTAAAGATACGAAGTTATCTTACGAGGCGAAGGCAATTTAATACTAATGATATTAATAACAGAAAATGCATTAGAGATGAATTAGAAATAGCTGGCCTGGAATTGTAGATTATGTAGACAATTAGGATTCATCTCAACTCGTTCATACCCGGTCGCCTTTTTTTCTAGAAACCGTAGACAAATGAAATGCAGAGATCTCAGTTTGCTTGACGTTGAAATAAACTTAAGTACGGAAATATGTCTGCAATATACTTGGCATTCTAATTCCTATATAGGACGATTCATACACATTTTATCAATTTATAGTATTAGGAACAGAAATATATAAAAACTACTGTGCAAACATAACCATTTTATTAATTTCTTCAGTTTTTTAATTAAGATATTCCGTCAGACATTCAATTTATTTTATTCACATTTACATATTTTATTTTATTAATTTCAAATTGATATGAAATTGGTGCTTTTTAATGTCAAAATAAATTTCAATAATTAAGAATATATCTATCTTCTTATTCATTTCATAGAAAAATTGAATAGAAGATAAAGAGAGAAGAGAGAAGACATGTATAGTGTCTCTTTGAAAAAAAACATTAATTTCTGTAACGAAAATACTTTTGTCTCTAACGTTTGAAACTACATGTACACGTTATAGTTCTATTACTTGTAGAAAGGTGAGCGTAGATAGAACTGAGAGTATCAAAAGCAATGCGCGAGAGAACGCGCGACCGCTTCGCAAGGGAATTCGTGTGCTAATGTCAGCTGTCAGTGAGTTAAGCGGATAATCGTTAGCGCGTTATGTTTATAAGCGTCGAGTATGGCAATATCAGTAAGAGAACATCGAAATCGAAAGAACGAATGGGATTTTCTGCGATATCGCTCACCGACAGCCCGTTTATCAAGCATAATTGACTAATAATATCAATTGGTATTTGTATATATACGTGTGAGAGATAAAGTGCATATTTTTTCCCTCAACTGCATATATGTATGTATATCGATATATACACTGAGAAAAAATATTATATATATCCTAAATTTTAATAAATATTTATTTAAATAGTACCAATTTAATATTTATTAAATATAAACATATATTTATTTGGTATAAAAAAAAAACATTAATTTCACTTAACAATCACTTCTTTTTATTAAAGTATTTATTTGTTGTAAGCAGATATGTTTAGTTGGCAGTATTCAAATAAATATTTATTTAAATTTTGGCTATTTTCTTCTCAGTGTATGTATGTATGTATATACATATATTTACATATTTACACACACACACACACACACGCGCGCGCGCGCGCGCGCACACATACACGTATATATAAATTTTGAAAAAGTCAAAAGACTAAAAGAATCAAATACCATAATAATTTATAAATCTATAAATCTCAAAAAGAAAGAACTGTTAAATTGAAGTCTTTTAAGATGAGAGTTTAGAATAGAATACAATTACGAAATGTTTATTTCGATGTAGGTTTTCATCTTTATCATTTTTATAATCTATTATATATTTTATTAGAACTTTCATGCCAAGAAAATATTCTTTAAAAAATTGCACACGCTAACTCACGTGAGTAATAATATTTTTGTAATTTTTAATAGAGAAAGCTAATCATTATACATATCTTTTATTTTACCGGAACATGGCAATTACGTTCGTTGTGTCTCTCTGGAAGATAACACGAAATTCATGCATGCACACACACACACACACACACACACACGCGCGCGCGCGCACTCACGCACTCACGCACTCACGCACGCACGCACGCACGCATATTATATATATGATGTATTTATGATTAATCTATTATTAATGGATCAAAACTGTCCGAAAATTTTAAATTTGATCTACCGATGTATCATCATTTACGTTCAAAGAAGGAAATTATTCAATTCTATGATTTCAAATACTTTAATATAAAACGTGCTTAAAAGAAAAAAAATGTTTAATTATTTATATATAACTTATTAAAATAATTATTTAATTCTATATTTGCCAAATTGCATTACACGAGAGACCTAAAAGTTAACTAACTTTTATTTTAAATTTTTTCTGATTATTTTACACACATCACTAATTTATAATTATTATTACTCTAATTTTTATTGTTTAGAATTTTTTAAGATCTGGCGAAAGTCAAATAATAATTGAAAGATTGAAATTAATAATCTCTATCAAAGAGTTAACAACTGATATTATCTTTTTACATTTAATATATATATATGTTATATATTTGCGAAAGTTTGGTAATCGCAGCACACAATGATATTTTATCAGGTAAAAATGATTTTGCGATAGGAAAATTCTGCAAGAGAGCGTGATAATGGCGTACTTGGATTCTTATCTGCCTAGAGAGAATGTAAATCGGTACCGAATTAGGGAGTGTCTAAGGTAGAAATGACATATCGTTGGATATCATTAGCTCGGTTTCCTTGATGCTAAAATTACGACGCTCGTACAAACGCGATGATAACGGTCTTCGTGTAACTGTATGCTTAAATTCGTATACGATATCCTAAGTACTATAAAAACACACACATGTCGAATTTTAATATCTTTTCTTTTATGGCAGCGAGATTTTTTACACCGGCAATTACACGCCTCATTGCCTAGAATAAATATCATTTTTAGAACTTTATCTGACTAACGAATTCCAACAAGAATTACTCCCGATAAAATTTTAAACATAAACTTTTGATGCACTCATTGAATTAACATGTGATTAATAATACTTAACAAAAATAATTTTTTTTCCGTAATTATTTGTGTCCTGAATATGATCCAGTTCAAATATGATCCTGATCAAATTATTTTATTACGTTTTATTATTTTATTAATTGTAAGAAATTTCAGGTTATGTTGCAAAAAAGAACTATGATGTATTTTAATGTACTATAATTATACGATATGTGACGTACTGAAAAAGATTTATTGCAATTAAAATTAAGTATGTTAAGACTTCCGAGTCTTAAAATGAATTTGTTGTGTTGAGATTAAAAAGATATTTATGGTTAACAGGAATTACTGCATTAAAGTTGCGATTCGTATAAGTCATTAAGGATCTATCAAATATTTTTCAATTATGCTATTTAAATAAAAAAATTTTTTAGATTGCTAAATCTGTATCAAAACTAATAAATGCAATTTAAATTGTATTAAAAATCCTTATACATAAATTATTCAAAAAATTTAGTGTCGTTTTTAAAGGAACAATAATGGACACTTAACTAAAGCTGTTGAAAAATACTAAATATAAATGATGACCTTTTTATCTTCAAACTATGATGTTTCTAATAGATAAGATTTTATTCGCAAATTGTTAATTGGTTCCATAAACCACTTCAAAAATACAAGTTATTAAGCTATAATGAACATTAACAAAAAAGTTCGCGATGTCTATCATTTCTAATTCCGTTACGGTGCGATTATAGACATGAGAATGGCGCTACTTCCGGCTATATTATCTTAAGATTGACAATGAGTAGGGGAAATCGATCTCTCCCTCCGTCAAATTGATGAACCTGACCTACGAACACGTGTGACGGATGATGGAGAATAAACTGAAACTGCTGCCGCTACTTCGAAGTCATCCTAAGAGCGATACATTATAACGGCACAAGTGTGAAGGTTGAAACGAGTTCCTTGAAAGTATCGAACGGAGAACTGGTGTGATGCCGTTTATTTAATACACAAAAGATAGATTTCAAAAAAGAATATACATTATATCGTATATTCGTAAATAGCATGTATAATCTTCAAAAAATCTAGCTAAATTTCTCTCGTTAGATTTTCATTATATGCACAGAAATTTAAGATGCAATATATGACTAATTTAATAATCGAATAATATGTAATTATCGCATAATATTTTATTTAATAAAATAAAATTAAATTAAATGCACAATTGCAATAAAAAATTACGTTAACAAAATTTTACAATTATTTTCAGACTTTTATTTTAATCCTTTTAGCATTTGAGGAGCAGATTTTCAAAATACATTTTGTCCAAAATTTGTAATTTTCAGAAAACGAGAAAGAAAGAAATTCAGCACACAAGAAAATGACACACTTTACAGAAAATAAAAATATGCCAATCAGTAGGATGTAAAATATTGCTAAATAATTGCTAAAAATGTTAAACAAATGCATTTTGTTTGTCTCTAATTAAAAAGCATAATAAACTTCGAAATGTCTATGTTTTTTTAGTCTATAAATTATTAAAGTTGAAAAAATTTTCTGAATATCTCAGAGTAGCTTATAATATGAGCTATATGTCTTTCAACACTGAACACTACGCCATCTCTAACTAAAAAAAATGATATTTTGAAATTCTGCTCTTTATTTAATGGAACATATAAAAGATAACAGGTAAAAAATAGTTAAAATTAAATAGCTATGTAAATAGATAAAATTAAATAAATTACATCATTTTGAAGACGAAATCTACCAATTTTACTAATACATAATACAAAAAAAAAAAGAAAATTAAAAAGAAAAATTATAATTAATAATAAAAAGTATAGATTTTGAAAGGAATAAATTTTTAGCACGTTAATATTATCAAGATAATCAATTTAATTATTTATTTTCTTGATAAATGTTTCTTCCAAATCTTTATCTAAATCTTAATATTATGTCCACTTTTTGAATAAAAATTTGTTGTCCATACAGCTTTACAGCTTTTATAGATCGTAATAGGTAGATTAAAATTGTTCTTTTTCTGATATCATGTCCGCTTAAAAAAATAATATTTATAAATTTGCTATCAAATACAACGATTTATCTGAATTTCGCTCGGTGTTGTAAAAATGCGGAAGAAGTACTGATCCGGAGTGAAAGCGAGATGCGTTACCGTTCACGCCTTATCAGGGTCGTGATAATTACACCAACGACTTGTCGAAAGGTTCCGTTGGACGAAAAGATACCTCTCTAATGAAATAAGTCTACAGTTACAGAATTTAACATAAAAATTTCGAGTGTGATTTCTCTCGACCGTATCTTATTAATTTATTTCAATAATTGCATTAATATTTTAAAAAGATAATTGAAAAATGTTTTCATTTGGCAGATTGTTTTTCGGCCTAGATTTCTCTCTTTATAAAATAATTTCAACAAAAATGAATAAAAACTTAATTTAAAAAAATAACACACAGTTAAAATATCAAAAATATATATTCTATTATACATTTTATGTTTCGTACTTTCGTTTGTCCTCGAATTATCTTTACATTATCTTTAGATTATATCTTTTACGTTTTTATACATAATATTGTAAACTTTTTTTCTCAATCCATAAGATTTTAGATAATCTATTCATCTTATAATTTTCTTGTATTTTCTCTTAAGATAAATCTTTCCATCAAATAGAATCCTACAGAAAGGGACGTCCGAGCATATTATACACATAGCGTTACTAACTACACCGTAATTATATCCGCTGAGAAAGGTTCTCAGGAAACGCTTAACGGTGGAAATTCCGTGATAAATCTACGATGTGCAAATAACGGAGCTGCAGATGATCGCAAGAATCCGACCCGAATTCGAGCGATCCTTCCGTGTTGATTGAGCTCGCTCGCGGCGAAAGAAACACTTCGGCTCACCGTGTTGTTTGTTGGCATTCGAATAAAAATCTCATCGATCATCGCCAGTGAAATACGTGGCACGGTAAACAGACATTTGCAGCATGCGCGTGCCGGCCGCGTGTGCAGCAACGCTTGTTCGTTCGGAGCACGTGGTCCCGTCATCGCTAAATCCATTAGCATGCAGAGAGAACGTTTTCCAGGTTGATTATCGGGCAAATATTGTTTCACGCTTGGTTACCGTTTTACCTATACGCCGATTCAGCTTGCTGACACTGTTTCGTACTACATCACAATACTATCATATCTGCTGTCAGGGATTCTCATCGAAGGAACGCCTATCGTAAAAAATAGCTTGATCCTCGTGAACATAATCTTCCGTATACGTACATTGAGAAAAAAATATAGTTAATTTTAATAAATATTTAGTTCAATACTGCCAACTAAACATTTACTTACAGTAAGTAAATATTTGTTCAATAAAAAAAAAAGATTGTTAAATCGAATTAACATTTCTTGTATTAAATAAATATATCTTTATATTTAATAAATATTTAGTTGGCAGTATTCAATTAAATATTTATTAAAATTGACTATATTTGTTTTCAGTGTAACACGATAAAAGTATTATTCAAAAAAGAGAATGGCTAAAAGGAATAATACAAGATGTAATGTCATAAAAAATTGTTACCTTTATTATAATTGTTTTCTCAATCAAATGAACTAAATGTTTCAATTCATACTTCTTCATCAATTTTTTAAATTGTGGTAATATGAAATTATAAGTCATGACTTTTATCAAGCGATAATTTATATCAATCTATTGTTTCAACAATAAAGATATTTGATCACCAAAATAATAAGATATGAAATTAAAATTAAAATATTATTATTTAATGCTTTTTATGTATGACAGTATTCTTAAATCCGGATATGATTATTTAAAAAATATTTATATACCATATAATCTCTCTCTTTTTAAAATTTTATATATTATATGTATATCTACACAAAATCATGATTAAAGTTTCAATTCTAGTACTAAAAAATAATAAGTGACGACAGCATAAACTTTGATTAAATTCTAAGTGAGATGTAATTTGAAGTATTTAAACTAATGTGTTCTTGATTAGCCCTCGGTATTCACTTAATCGAAAATTTCCTTGTTAATATTCACGAGTCCAGCATATATTAAATTAATGTATTGTCTTTGCTTAAAGTTAACATAATTGAATTTTTTTTATTTTAAAGATTAAAATTCGAAAAATTTAATTTAAAATTATGAAAGGATGTAAAAAAACATTTGTTATAAACAAACTGTAATTTTTCAACATACTGTAATTGAAGAAAATGTTGATCTACTGGACCCGCAAATATTGATAAGGAATAATAACAATTTAAAAGTAACGTTCTTAATGATATTCTGAAGATAAGATAATGTAAGCCTTCGCTAACGAGAAGAATTCTACGAAAAATATCAACTCTTTACGTTCAAATATACGACACACATCAGAAATAGAAGTAGAGATACGCTTGGCGCAAAGCACGTGCCATTCTTATCTGTCCTTGTAATATTCACTTTACTGGTTTATTATTACTCTCATTGCAGTTTGGGAGCTGCTGCTTTAAATGCAACTGGACGATGCAATTTCAAATGTTCGTCATTTAGCGCTTCTCTCTTTGCACGAGGTTGTAACATAAAAATCATCGTAGCCGCAAAGCTGGATGAGATATCGAGTTCCTCTCGGCCGAGATCTCGTTGTGTACACTAGCAGATATACGATTTCTTCAGATAGGATTGTTCTCACCTTTCCAACTATTTCTCTAATTTGATCGCGTACCTTCGCACAAATATCTGATAGCGAAGAGATTAATCTGTACACGTACCAACGAATCTTTTGATAGATAAAATATTCGCGCGTTCACCTCTCACATTCTTCTACAGATATCATATGAAATTTATTTTGTTATATAAATAAATGATTATTTCACGAAATTGGCATCCTCTCTCAAAAGATAATCCCGAGAAATCGAATTAATAATTTAACACTTCCGTACGAACTTATATTTTACGATTAGAGACACGAATTTAAATACATATAAAATATGTTAAAAGAGAAAAAAATATATATTTTGACTTACGCGTGGATCGAAGTAAAACACAGAGCCACTTTAAAAGAATTTAAATTATCGTCACGTTACGAAGATTTTATCCGAGCTGCCTGAATAACAACTTACTCCGAGGGATGATGAGGAAGGCAGACCGAACGGTGCCTTGTTTGCACTTGATAAACGAGCGACGTTTTCTTCCGCGGTGTATCGGCGATGTTTGCTCGTCGTTTAATGCCGACGACAACCTGACTTCAAATATTTAGCACGTACAAGATGAACAACAAGACATGTCTGCTTGCCATGTCCGAGCTTTCGTCCCTCTCTCCTTCTCTCCTCTCATGAAACTCGTGGCGACGCAAGTTCTTCGCCAATATAAAAAAATGTGGACGCCAAGTAGATCATACATTCTAAATTTGGATCGACTTAATTTACATTCATATACGTGTTTACTTTATACTTATTTTGTAAATAGTTACTTAATTTGATTATTTTGGGTATACTTCTAATAAAATTTTATTATACTGTATTTGTGTTATTTTATAAAATATCTAATAAAGTGACATAAATGTACAGGTAATGTAATATACCTCTCATTTTACGCATCATATTTTGTAATACGTACATAACTCATAATTACGTACAAAAAAGAAGTGACATATACAGAAAAACTGTTCTCCACATCATATCTCGTTAGCTTCCGCTCGCCTTTCGAGGCGGAATTGCAATTCTCAAAGCGTGCAACGAAGCAGCAATTCTCTTCGTTTCCTCTCTCGCAAGAAGACCGACGAGTGATAGAAAGGGAGTGGCCGGTCAGCTTCGTCGTTCTAATCATTTTCCAATCAATAGATCAAGCTTTAATTGCTTCTCCAGGAGACCGTTATGGTATTCCAGCAGCGCGGAAAGAGATAGGGGAGCGATCTCTCCAGGAAGGAAAGTCACATTGTGCCGCGAGATTCGTATCAAGATTTCCCTTCCACCCCGAGCATGACTCGAGCAATCACCGATGTATCACGCAAATTGTCTGTAATCTTACTAGCGCGCATTTTTTCGCGCCGAGAGTATCACGCATATATCCGTTGAGCTCTTGGTCGCACCTTCATCCTCGCATCGTCCCGCACGGTTTTTCTTCGCAATGGTTCCACCGGCTTTTAAAGAAATAAGTCGGCGTGACCGATAGTTACTGCTCGATGGTGCAAGCATTAAATATAATGAGGATTTAATCATATACCAAAGGGATATGAGAGAAGCACATATGGTTGAACTTGTTTCTAATAGTAAGTAAACCAAAACGTACGTAACTCTGACGATGGATTCGAAACAAGTTTGTATCTGATCCATATTGCTATGCTTTTTGCTATGTATCCTTACTGCATTAAGCTTATTTTATTACCTGTTTTATGTAACGTAAAACAGCAAAAATAATGAATGGATAATTCAGAAGTAAATGCAAAAAGAGAAAGATTTAATCAGTCATTAATTATACACTCCGATGCGGATGTGATTAATGCATTTAGAATTAATTATAAAAATCGGTTCTTTTCATTGTAGTCATTCGTGAAATAAGATTAGTGAAACAAGTTCAAGATGCTCAGATTAATATCAGTAGTATTAATAAATTAAATTGTTTGCTGTCGATTTAATTTGTGATATTACGTACTCCAGCTTCGTTCTAAGGGTGCATTCCGTATGGATGTGTACAATACATCATTTATCCTTGTTTAATATTCGGCGAACAACAAGGATAAATGCATCATGCGCATCATGCGTGAAATGCATCCAAAAAAAACTATGTTTCAAGACCGACAAATAATCGTCGCGGAATTTACTTGAACTGAAAATTGTAAAATTTCATACAAAAATATTCCCAGGTAGCAAGCTGACGTAATTTGTTGCCATGTAATCTTTACTAAGTGAAAATGACATTAAATATGTTATTTTTACATCCAAAGGGTTATTAGGCATAATAAAAGCTGCCGAATATGGCCCTTTTGACTCACTTAAGTTGAACATTTCTCAGTCCATTTTTACTTAGTAAAGATTATATGAATATTTCTAAATATTACTATTTATCTTGAATAGTTTGTTAGAATAATATTTAAATTCTTTCTCTGAAAGTAACATTCTTTGCGTTCCAATTCACTACATTCGAATAATTGTAGTCATAACTTCGACAATGTTGATCACTATAATAAATAATCGCCGTAAGATATCGCAATATCTCCAAACTTTCATGAGGTATAAACGATGCTGTGCCCGAAGCAATCGACGGTTTTATAAATATAATATCGAGTTTCGCGGTTGTGTCGGGTCGCGATTTTCGATACCCAGCCATCCCACGGTGTAGTTAAAGGGAAGAGCCGGGACTCGTTCAAGGCGAGCCACATGCCATTGCAATTAACGGCCCGATATTTCATCTGGAAAACAAGGCGAAACAGCCAATATTATTGCATCATGAGCTTGACGTGGCAGCTGTAAGAATACATTAAATCTCGGAAAGTGGTGCAAGCGAGCGCGAGCGCGCGAATTGCTCTCTTGGATAACGGTGCGGCCGTCAACGACGCCACATTGTACGAATTCCGCAAAATTGTGACGATAAATAATAAGAATATTACTTGTCACGCAATAACGGCATTTAAATGATTTTCCGTCGTCAAATTAATAGACAATACCTATCATCGAGACACCGCTACGCGTCTGTCAGCGCATCTTGCTATATTTATCGTCGCGCAAGATTATATTAATTTCCACGTTTTCTCTCCGGAAAAACTCGTAACATACATCACACAATGCTCTAATCACTTATTATATACAGAGCAAAAAAGTATTCGTACAAGGAAATTTTTTAGAAAAAAAGTCTTATTTGTAGAAAACAAATATTAATTAGCAAATTTTATACAAATGAATACATTCTGTTCTAGCATAAACAAACGAGCTTCGCATGTATTTCTGATATTAGAGCTAAATTTCTCGACTGTACGAATACCTTTTGAGTATCCAAACAATTAAATTTTTAATTTCCGCTTATTTTTCAAATGATATATTTTTTATAATTAATATACATCTTTTTGATATAATTTTAAGAAACATATAATCTATTCTATATGAATAAATTGTGTAATTACCCAGCAAGAAATGATTAAACGTCGAATCGACGTCAAATTGGTGTTGAAATCATCGTATTCATATCGATTCGACATCAATTCGATGACTCATTTCTCGATGGATAATATTTAATTTTTTTTTAAATCAAGTTTTTTTAAAAAATATTTTCTCTATACGAATACTTTTTCTACTCAGGGTATAATAGCGAGCAGAGCAACACGATTATTTACTCTCAGGTAACCAAATATTTGGCTATCCGAGAGTAAATAATCGTGTTGCTCTGCTTACTATTATATGCATTATGAAACGGAAAACAATTACGCACACATACACGCGCATATACACATATACGCAGAAGAAAAGAATGCTAAATACCAGGGATTACCCAAGAACATGCGACTATATCTATTTACGTTATTACGTAATGCGTGCGCGGAGGTAATTAACGGAGCAATTAATCGGCGCGCAACAAGACGCCGCGCCGGCTCTTTAAACGCCGCAAATCCATCTCGGGGAATTAACACGCGGGAAAAAAGCTGGCACCGACCGAACAACTTCATTCGATATATCCCTCGCGTATAAAGTTACGTCGCCAGGGCGCTAAGCCATATTCCGTTTCTGCTGTTCCATTGCAAAACCAGGTATATTCCGTTACGCGATATCGCGCATTGTGTGACATATATACATATAGACAATCTCATGATTTGATGATGATTCTGGAAGGCGACAGAACACTTCCAGAAAATCTCACTAAAATATCAAGAAACAATTGAATTTCATTGAGTTAATATTATGTTGAGAATTTTTTCTCAAATTTTTTAATTAAAATAAAAAATTTGAAATATTAAATAGATGCTATAAATTATTTTCTTCAACATATGAAAAAGAAATGTTTGAATTTTCATGACTTGAGAACTACTGTTCATTAATATGTTTATAATATATTGTCTTCCACTATACTGTCTGGTAATTAAATATCTTGAATATTAATTTAATAATATAATATCTTATAGGATCGTGTATGTGTGTGTGAGAACACAATCTATAGAAATCGGGTTCGACTGCCGGTCAAGGTAATATTTTTCGCAATAAGAATTAATTAATTTACAGATTTCAATATGACACTCGACATTATTAAGATTGCTCCAGATAACATTTCGTGCAAAAGTAATAAAGCAGTATAATTTATTTGCTGATACTTATTGTCATAATGTTGCCATGGCAGTGACAAAAACATTTGTTAAATAAAATTTTGCTTGCATGTTAATGCCATATTTGCCATAATTTTGTCAAATTAACATTTGTACTTTTAATAATAAGCGAAATTGCTTCAATTTTGCCGAAATACATC
>NW_017305843.1:1612811-1613447 GCF_001594115.1 Trachymyrmex septentrionalis | reverse complement strand
CATATTTGCCATAATTTTGTCAAATTAACATTTGTACTTTTAATAATATGCGAAATTGCTTCAATTTTGCCGAAATACATGAAACACTTTTACCACAATTGTTGCCGCAAAGTTGTCGTAAAGCTACGCTACTACAGTTTATGTGTTTCTTTGCTTAATGCAATATTGCATCAAATGCGAGGATTCACCTCGTTGGCAAATTGCTTGCAACATTTTTAAGCAAATTTTAAGCAGAATGCCGACAAAATGTTATCTGAAAAGATGCGAAAAAGCATCAAATTATTAAAAATGATTAGTCAATTTAACTCATGATATTACGAAATATATTTTTTTCTGTTATTAAAAAATAGAGATTACAAAATAAACAACAATGATGAAATAAACGAGCAAATGAGAACACAATTTTTTATGCACTATTTATATATATATTATATATATATATTGTATGTATATATAGTATACATACGCGTATATATAATTTTATGACTCAATGTGATCTCTAACTTACCATTTTCCCAAAATCCCCATTTATATATTTTTTTATATTTTTTCACAATAATTGAGTTTTATTAAGTTCTTTGTTAATGTTACACGCACAAACCACACACACACACACACACACACACACACACACAC
>NW_017305843.1:1603543-1612796 GCF_001594115.1 Trachymyrmex septentrionalis | reverse complement strand
ACACACACACACACACACACACACACACACACACACACACACACACACACACACACACACACAGGCGCGTGCATGCGCGCGTACAAAAAAGGATCAATGTATGAATACTTCTTTTCCTATGAATCTGAAACATTATAATTTTTTTTAATTCCATAATTCGTAATATAATTTACGTTTATGAGTTATGGGATAAAAAAAAAATCATAATGATGTTTCTGACTACATAGAAAAAGAAATACATTGATTCTTTTTTTTTATGTACATGATGTGTGTGTGTGTGTGGTGTGTGTGTGTGTGTGTGTGTGTGTGTAACATTAACAAAGTACTTAATAAAACTTCATAAGTGTGAAAGAATTAACTTCAAGATATTAAATTAATAAAGGATAATAAATTGATAGCTTGGTAAAAGACATATTGCATACTAATAAATAGTAGGTTCAAAGTCATAAAAATTCAAACGTTTTTTTTTCGTACATTGAAGAAAATAATTTATAGCATTTATTTATTATTTCCAATTTTTTATTTTAATTTAAAAATTATAACTATTACACGCGCGCGTTACGTAATAGTATAATTAACCTCATAATTAATTTACAGTTGAATTTTTGTGGAATTTTTGACTATGAAAGAGATACTTGAATATGAAGAAAGCACGATGGTACCAGAAGATATTGCACGTTCTTGGTACCGAAAATCGCATAATCATTATGAGCCGGGAGAACAAATTACAAGAGAGTAAACATTATGCTAATAAGATTATATAGCTGATCAAGCAACAGATTGAGACAACAGAGATTAACCTGTCATTATATAATTGGAATTTTTTTTAGTTATAAAAAGTTTGATAAATGTATTAAATTTGGCAAACCGACCAAGGGATCGGAATCTCGGATTAGAAGAATTTTGACATGGATTAATTACGAACCGGTTACCTTAGTCAACGATCTACAAGCGGATTTCTTACAACGCACTAGATCGTTTGTCGGACAAGTCAAGTAATATATCAGTTGAACCAGCAATTGTTAATCTTGCAATATATAATTGTACAATTTATAATAGTATGATAAAAAGAGAAATGACAAAAATCTTATCAAAATCTCTTATATAACAAATCCTTTTCATCATGTGAATATATAGATAAATACAAATGTATTAATTGTTATAAAGTTTAAATACAATAGTTTTAACATTTACTACTTTTTTTATAATAAAACTAACGTTAAATTAAGAATAATATAAATGTCAAATATATTATAGTAATAACATAAGAGTTACATTCTTAATTTAACGCATAGATTTAATTTACATAGATTTGTCAGCCCGTAAAATGACGTAACTTAAACTCAGGGTTGGGTAGTAACTAGTTGAAACGTTAAAAGTTAAAACAAAAGTTAAAAAGTTAATAAGTTTTAACTTAACTTAATTAATTTTAAATGCAATAATTTTTAATTTGATTTAGTTACTTCCAAACTTTAATTTAGTAACTTTTTTAAATTAAAAATTTTTCTATCTTTCTTAATGCTAATATTCTTTTTTCTATAAAGTCTTAAACATTAGAGAATTAATTTAGAAAAAATTCAATGATTTTATGATGAGAGACTGTATAATAAGAGTCACCATACGGTAGCCAGTTTTTATTGACTCGCTAGGTTTTGTCAATTTGTCAATTTTTGCTTGTATTTGAATCACACTAATTTTAGGTATCACAAACGTTATATTTCAGCAACATAAATATGAAATGAATCTTAGATGAAGAATTGTTGTAGAACAGAATTGCACATCCACCCATTTTCGAAATTTTTACGTATATTTTTTGTAACAAATATCTAGTCGATGTAGTCGTAAACATGCATGAACAGTCGTTTCAGAAGTTAAAGAAAATTAGATAAAGGTTAAAGAAAGAGAAATAATGTAAACATATACCCTTCTCTCTCGCAAGATTTTAACAAAAACACCTTATGGTGTGATTCTTATTATATATAACTTATATATTATATATAACTTACATGTGAATATAAAATTAAATTTGCCTAATAATCTATATATTTGTAAGGGTTATTTAAAGTAATCTCACATTTTAAGAAAAATTAAGACATTTTGATCTCAAAAATAATTTTTTTCAAAATTAACTTTTTTTTAAACTTAAGTTAATTTAATCTTAACTTAACTTTTGTTAAATTAATTCTTTATTCCTTCAACTTTCAACTTAATTTTATAAGCCATTAACTTTAATTCTCTCTCTCTCTCTCTCTCTCTCTCTCTCTCTCTCTCTCTCTCTCTCTCTCTCTCTCTCTCTCTCTCTCTCTCTCTCTCTCTCTCTCTCTCTCTCACACACACACACACACACACACAGTTTAAAAAAAACATTAACTTATCCAACCCTGCTTAAACTTTAAATAATTTTAATAAACTATATCAATACAAATATGATCTTTTTTCTTTTTTTTATACTAGCTACATAAGAAGACTTGAATTAATTAATAAAAAAATTAGTTTAAAATTAATTAGTAAAAATGATAAATTTCTTTGTGAAAAATAATTACTAATTTGTAATTCAAGAGCTCCAGAAACATCGCGTCTTTATGCAGATATCGTACACGGTAAGAAGACTGTTAAAGACGAATTAGACAAACAAGTGCTTTTCTGGGAATGTTTGCAAGATTTACATAATTTCCGTCGAAAACTCAAAAAGCGTATACAGGAAGTGCCGTTCTTAGCCATAGAAGATGAGTTTTTTTATCTAGACAAAGTACATATGTCTCTATATATTTATTAATATATCTAAATATATCACATGTACATGTATTATATGTATGTCATTAACTATTATGTATTTGTTATAAGAAAAATTCATATTAATTTATTATAAGTTCGCACTTAAATATAAATGGAATACTAGGTAAATCGTTAATCAAATTAATCAAAATTATACGATTTACACATTTCATCACAAATCATATTCTTATAATTATAAAATTTGAATACAGGAATACGTCGGAACTCTACCTGAAGATAAGATTTTCCTGATTTTCGAGAAGTATCGCATATATCCAAATAAGAAATTTTTTGTACCATTAATGGACATGTTGCAATTGCGCATAGATGGAAATATTAATTATAGAGAAATGCTGAATCTCTTGAACTGGAAGCGCAGCTTACCCGTTCTACCAATAATTAAACGTAATTAATCAATAATTTTTGTAATATTCTAAATTCTCAAAATTAAATTAGAAAAATTATAAATGATACATCTTCGTGTGATAATTAATAACAATAACTAATTTTAATGTAATAATTTCAAACGTATTTCAGTTTTGATTTTAATTTTTAATTTAACTTATAGTAATACAGCAATGATATATTAAAAAATATTATTTTAGAAGCACCAGTGACGAGTCTAGATTGTACTACGTATAATGACAGCATAAAAAATATTCAGACAACTGATAGCGCAAGTAGGGTTTATATCTCTCGATCTTAAAAGTATTTCTCTCAAAGTGATTATTTGAAATATGAAATATAAGAAATATTATAGAAGTACGTGCGGCAGAACTTCCAACTGAAAGATCAGATTTTCTGGTAACAATGTTACCGCGCGCTGGATTACATCCAGATAAGAATTTGGGCGATCAAACCTCCATCCATTGCTTAATATCGCCTAGTATATTTACGAGATACGGTTTGACACATATAGATTTTTTTAAGGTGAATCGCTTGATTTCATATTATCTAGTTATTCTATTGTTTAAATATTTTTACTCTTAATTCGGTATAAATTGTATCCGAAGATTTTGTCTCATCCAAAAAATTTGCCAAAATTCCTAGCTATAAATATTAATTTATACATTATTTTATCTAATTATTCCATTATATTTACATACTATTCTATTCTATTATAAAAATATTAATTTATATTTACAAAATGTTATATAGATGCGCGACAAGAAAGAAATACGAAGCATATTCGAGAACATCGGTTTCGAATTTCCAGAGGAGAGCTTTGATACACTTTGGCAGAAAGGAATGCAGAAGAATTGCACCGATGGTATGTGCGTTGAAACATTTCGAGAGTTGCTTGCCGCGTCAGGTTTTGTGGCAAAGAAAATTACATGTGACTAAATGCATACAAACTTTTCATCTTGAAAGATCTATATATATAAAGAGACTTGTAAAGAAAAATATAAATTGCGTATTTTAAGTGTGATAATTACTAACTAAATATTATTGAAAATAATAGCTATGTGATCTTCAACAATCATATTAAAATAATATGATCATTTAATAATAATCAGTTTAAGTTTTATCAGATAAAAATTTATGCGAGCATCAAATATACAAACTGTACAATATATTTATTTACTTAATATAAATAAAATTATATGCATAATTATAGTATAATTATTTACAATGCAAATTTAATCTACAGGTTTCAAAAATTTCGGTTTTTTACTTAATGGTTCGTCTTCATCATTTGTTTTTATATGTTGCGGTTTTCTGTGTCTGTTTATAGTATCAAATTTTGCTCGCATTTTCGTCCATTGAACAGCCATTTGTTCATCAGATATATCGGCCTCTTGTTTTACATCTTCATTGGCACGTTTAGCATTCTCCTTTGCTTCCATTAATTTTTCTATAGTTGGATTCATCCCTTGAAAGCTCAATCTACCATCATTAAGTTTCTCGCAAAAAACATAGCTCGATTCCATAAGAAATTTTCCACTTAAACATAAAATAGAAGTAATTGATCACAGCAATATTTTCATAAGGAAAAAAATATGAGTCTTCAATATACATATTTCAAAGTACAAAATATCCAAAAATTCATATTATTATTTTAATTTACATAATTATTAATCTAAATATAAGGCTAGTTGAAAAAAATAATAGAAAGTACTTACGATGCTTTTTTCATACGTGATGTAAGCTCGCTGCCGAAGTATTCCTCTCCTTCTTCTTGAAACTGCTCTTTCTCCACTTTGTCTTTTGTGCGTTTCATGAACTGCGAACAAACGTTATTTATCATCGTTTTGACGTCAAAATAACAACAAATAACGTGAAATAACATTGCATGTTTGGTGGAAATATTCTATTTTCCACAAACTTTTTCAACTCACCTTCATTTCTAATATACTCTTTGACAGAGTAATTTTCTTTGAATTCATGTTTATGTTTAACGATTAATATCTTGGACACGGAAAATAACAGTAATACCTCTCAAGAGACAGTCAAAATGTAAAAAACTGATAATTCTCCTCAAAGAATAGTCAAAATTATGAAGAATTTCTTTAAGTGATCACGCACATGTCAGTAACAAATATCATACACAACATGTAAATCACCATTTACACTATAAACAAGGCAAACCTAACCTAACTTTTCTTACAGTAGCGACTTTGACGGGAACCTGCATTACTATCATAACTATTTTGAAGAATTCTATATTATCAACCTTACTTAATTGTTATCATAAATTTTATTTATCATATGAGTGTCGTCGACATGGCAATAATTTTCTTTACCTACGGACGGAGATACGTATATCGACCGCGTTCGACTTTCCAATCGTTTACTTTCCGAATCATTCCGAACTACCGCATAACGGTGATTTTTGTTGGCTTGTTGCCCTGGCTGGGGCAGGACGATCAACGGACTGGCGTGCTTTCTGAACGACTCCACGATTTTCGTCCATGAAATCGCGAAAGATGCAGAGGTCCGCGACGACCGAGCCAAGACACGAGGCACAGTTTGTCGGAGAATGATGTCGTAGCAGCGAGGTCGTGGAAGCGAGGCACGAATAATCGTAGAAGGTGGACGTAGCAACGGCAGCGGAAACAGTTTAATCGCTTGTACTAAGGTATATCCGCGCCCACACGCCAGCTCGCGCGCGCGAAATCAATAATAACGGCATTATTCCAATGCTATTATTTCATTTCTCCAGAGCTTCGTAAATTGGAAAATTTTAGTAACGTCTATGATAGTCCCCACGCTTCTCAGTATGACGAATTCCATTCTAATTATGTATCGTTTGCTCAAATTTACTTCCACTTGCTACATTGTAGGCGTGACAAAACGAGACGACATCTTAGGAGTCGTCGACTTCGATATTATAAAGTTATTTTTATTTCTTGTTTTTGTACACATATTTTTCAAATCGTGCTTGTCACATGTTGGCCATTAATGTTTTTATTACTGATGACTCACCTGCAACGTCTATGTGGATTTCTCTCTCTTTGATAAAGACATAACCTCGTAGAAGTTTTTCATCTTTTTTTTTTCTGAAACTAATATTATTGTACTAACTGTATTTACATCGAGATCTGATGTAAATATAGCACTTTTCTTAATTGATTTATATACTATGATAACATACCACATGTAGGAACTAGAATAATTATTTACAGAATATATGATATTCTATACACTAGAAAATATTGAACAGCATAAGCTTTTACTTTAAATAAAAATATCTCAATGTTCTAAATAAATAATTATTTTGTTACTATTTATGCTTGACAGACACAGCACTGCGTGCAAAGATGTCGAAACGACCCCCAGATAATGGGGACTCCAGTTCCCAACCACCTATAAAGAAGGTGCAGTTTGAACCAATTTTAATTGGACCCATATCTACTCTCGAAGAGATGGACATGAAGGTTTTACAGTTTCAGAATAAAAAGCTAGCACAGGTATATGAAGTTTACATTGCATTTATACTTTTATTACTTTTAATAAATTGATTTGTAATTGTAGATAAAGATAAGGATTAAACTGTAATAACATGATGCACATAATTGTATATAAAAAAATAATATAAATAAGAAAATAGTTATACAATTCTGTACTGTTGAGTAATTTTATTAAAATTATATTAATTATATATAAAAATATAATTTATACAAGGATGACATTTGCTATTATTGCAGGAAGTTATTGAAACTAAATTGATATTATTTTTCACTAAGAATATAGAATAAAACAAAATATTTTTTGCCAAATTAATTTTATTTTGTTCATTACGAAATAAAGGATTTAGATTTGATTTCTCAATTGTTATCTTGTACGTATACATATTACATATATATTTTTGTATATACTCTAAAATTTAAGAGTATACTATTATAATTTGATATAAATTATACTTTTATACATATATAAATTGTATATAAATTATTCACATTATTATATAATTTTTAGTATGTACCTATTCTTTTTCACGTATAATTTACTTATTCCAGAGATTGGAGCAAAGGCATAGAATGGAAGCTGAATTGAGACAACGTATTGAACAATTAGAGAAACGCCAAATGCAAGATGATGCAGTACTTAATGTAGTTAATCGATATTGGAATCAACTCAATGAAGATATACGTGTATTATTACAAAGATTTGATGCTGAAACTGCCGATGAATCTGAAAATAAAAGTAAGCTTTGAAAAAAAGATGCAAACAATATTTTCTGCGATAGAGTCAACAAAATGTTTTTCTTTTTAATTATAGACGAGAGTGAGGCTACAACATCATTTCTAATGCAATTATCTTCCTGGGATAAAGAGGAATTGGATGACAAATTAGCAAACCGTGTACAGGTATCAAAACGAGCTGTGTCTAAAGTTGTACAAGCATTTGATCGTTTATCTCAAAGAAATGAAAAAATCACTCTTGCGCTTAAAGGAGAATTTGATGGCGGTAAGTTACATCTAGAATTTGTTTTGAGATTTCAAATTAATGTAATATACTCGAATGAATTGATATATATATCTTGTTTTAATTTGCGATAAGATTCAAATTTTTCCACAAAATCTCTAAAGAACTTTATGGATATATATATAACTTGCAAAAAATCGTACATTTTTATAATTGAAGATTATAAATCGTATTATATAGAAGAGGCACCGAACATGGACGAAGTTGTACGTCGTGCCAATGCTGAAATACAAATGGAAAACAGAAATCTGCAGGCGATAAATATACAATTGCATGAAAAATATCACACTATCTCATTGAAGGTAATTGATTTTTTATTTTATTTATATTTAATTTTCTACTTTTTATGTTATCGATTATATATATAAAACTATTATTTGTTATAAATAGATTATAAGTTACTTGAAATAAAGAAAAGGGAGATTATTATGAATATTTTTAAACATCAAAAAATTATCATTAAGCATAAGATTTTGTCCTGGTAGGGTGTTTGATATCTAGAAAAACCTGGAATAGAATTTTTAGAAGATTTGTTATATTAAAATATTAGGAATTTTTATGAAATTTGTCGATACAAACGGATATTTTTGGAATTTTACTTATTCTATCTTTTTCTGATAATATTGTTTTTTTAATCATTTTATTCGGTAATGTATAATGTTGATAATTGGGCTTTGCATTTTCGTATGTGTGTCTCGCGAGTTTGTATTTAAAAAATCAGGTAACAATTGAAGACACTTAGCAAAAGAAAGTAGCTTACTGATACTGTAGTGAGTCTTTCCTATACTATCTCTAAAATAGGTTTCAGAGCTTCAAATAGAAAAGGATAGATACAGTCTCGTGGAATCTTTGTCTTCTACTAATTTATAATAATTTGTTTGCATTACTAGGATTCCAATTTATTTCAGAGTTGTATTAAAAAAATTGTCTTATTTTACTTGGAATATTGAACAAAAATACCTAGAAAATCTAGGAATTCTCAGGGAATTTTACAAGATTTTAGTAAACACCTTACTTGGAATGCCGCATGGCTTCATGTGAGAGTTAGATTTGTAATTAGCTCAGGTTTGATTCTCTACTCTACACATAAATTTTTATTGAAAAGTTTTAAGAAAGGAGACTAATTTAGAAAGTCAAGGCTCGAATTAAATTGTAACACCATTTAGTTTTTTTTTTATTTATTTTTAATCAAAAAAGTCAATATTTATTTATTTTGGATATTTTTTTGTAGATGTCAGAATTGCAAGATACAATAACAGGAAAAGATACGCTTGCAGCAGAATTACGAAATCAAGTCGACGATTTGCAATACGAATTGAACAAAGTACGGGCGAGAAATGATAAATTGGAACATCATCTTGGAGAAGCAGTCGAAAAATTAAAAGCTTTTCAACAAATTCATGGCGCTGATGAGAAAGGCAGTAATAAACCGAATACTTTAGTTGCATCTAGTGTTTCACAGACTAAGGTAAAAATTTTATTTTGTTTTATATAAAGATACGAGCATAAATTTGAGTTTAATATTACAATACTAATACTTTAATATTAC
>NW_017305843.1:1588013-1603443 GCF_001594115.1 Trachymyrmex septentrionalis | reverse complement strand
AATGTCTAGGCATTTCAAAAATGGTTCTGGACACGGAGGAAACCCGTGAAATGCATAACTTTTATACATATATTATTTTTACAGCTTGATGACTTGCAAAGAGAACTTGAAGAGACGCGTGAATTAGCTAATAATAGATTACAGGAATTAGACAAACTTCATCAGCAACATCGCGAAACTTTAAAAGAAGTAGAAAAATTGAAAATGGATGTAAGTAAACAGTTTTGTTTCCTAAATTTTATTTATATCATAAATATTCTAATATAATTAACTTTACTGTTACCAAATAGCTAAATTTTAGCATTTTTTGTAGATAAGACAACTTCCCGAATCAGTAATTGTGGAAACAACAGAGTATAAATGTTTACAATCGCAATTTTCCGTATTGTATAATGAGTCTATGCAATTGAAAACACAATTGGATGATGCTCGTCAACAGTTACAATCGAGCAAAAACGCACATTTACGCCACATTGAGATGATGGAGGTAAAACCTTCATATATCCGAAGATTGTACTTACGAGCATGTAAATTGACATTTCATTTTTATTCAAAATCTTTTTATAGAGTGAAGAATTAATGGCTCAAAAAAAATTGCGCGGCGAGTGTATACAACTCGAAGACGTTTTAGCACAATTACGCAAGGAATACGAGATGCTTCGCATTGAATTTGAACAGAATCTAGCTGCCAATGAACAGACAGGTCCGATCAATCGAGAAATGCGGCACCTAATTACCTCCCTTCAGAATCACAATCAACAATTAAAAGGAGAAGTGCATCGGTACAAGCGAAAATACAAAGAAACTTCTACTGAAATACCTCGAGTAAGTACATATAAATATATATGATTTTTTAAGTAGTTCTTTTTTTTTTTTTTTTTTTTTCATTTTATTACAAAATTTATTAATTTTCTGTGATTTTTAACTTTGATTTATATAATATCTATGTATCAATTTATTGTCTCGAAATTATCGGATTACAATTTTCCTTATCTTCTTTTACAACTTTTTTTTCTTTTTTTTTTAAACTTTTAAACTTTGCAATCAAAATGTATTCTTTATTGAATATATTTGTCCCTAACTGGGACGAATAATACAATGTTTCTTAAAACTTTTCGAGTTCTTTCGACTTTTTAATTCTTTAATCAATTTTTTATAAATCGAGTCATATACATATCTATAGAATAAAAATCAAGATTGAACCCGAGACCTATCTATTATATTACAAGTCAATCGCTTTCTACGCATTATCTTAATAACAGAACAAAATATAATATAAATTATTACTCGATATATATTATTTAATTGTAATAAAAGTAGGTAATAGTTTATTTTTATCAAATTTGTTTAGTTAAAGAAGGAAGTAGAGGAATTGACAACTAAATTAGGGCAACAAACGTCGCAAGAAAATAAAGAAGGGAATAATTCAGATGGTAGCGGAAAAGAAGAAGATGCTTCAAATTCATTGCCAGGATCTACACAGGTATAATTATATAAATGTATAAACTTAAATCAAGAGATAGCGATGCACTTTTTTCTATATAATTATATTAATTTTTGATGTATTCGTTTGTATATATGTAGCCCAGAATTAGATTATTAGTTTAAAAAATGAGATTTTGTTTACTACTTATTAACTTTTTATTTACACGTACAGATAAAAGAAGAAAGTGGTGTTACTATAAAGAGGGAATCTGGTGCTGATGAAGAGGTAGAAACAATTGAGGTTGGAGAAGGTGAAGGCAACAAAAATACACCAGATTCTCTAACGTTAACTTCGCCAACTCTAAAAAAGGAGAAGGATATAAAACGTGAGAAGGATATCAAGAAAGAATCTGTAAAAACTGAACATCGGGATCCTGCACATCGCACCAAAGACGCAAAAATGGCAGAATCGGAAGCCGTGAGAGATTTGAAGGCACAACTTAAGTATGTTTGTGCTATCAACTAAACTACTGATATTTTTATTGTGACGATATATTTTTAGAAAATAAATAAAAATAAAAATTTGATTATAGAAAAGCTGTGAATGAGATGAAAGAAATGAAGCTTTTATTAGACATGTACAAAGGTGTTGGAAAAGAGCAGCGAGATAAAGTACAGTTAATGGCTGCGGAGCGTAAAACGAGAGCAGAATTGGAGGATTTACGACAGCAAATCAAAAAGATTCAAGTGTGTTGTAATATATTTTATAATTACTGTATGATGATTTATAGTAATGTACATGATAAATCAATTAAATAAGCAACCCACGTATATATATTTGATCACCTATTTATAACTTCTTTGTTTATATTTAGAGGAAAATAATTAGTTTGTATAAGGATTGAAATATTTTGCACTTTAATATTAATAATATTATATAAATACTTTTATTTTTGATTTATATTAACTTAGTGAAGATTATATTTATTTGGATAATAACGTGAATTTTTTTTTTATTATGTTCTTATAGGAAAGTAAACGTGAAGAACGTAAGAAGTTAGCTGATGAAGATGCACAGATAAAAATTAAGAAATTAGAAGAACAAGCATACACATTGCAACGTCAGGTTGCTTGTCAAAAACAGGTAAATCACACTTACTTTTTTTATGGTTAATTTTTATTTTTATTTTTAATCTATGCTATATATAAAAAGATTAAAGTCTTAATTAATTGGGACTAGAATTGATTATAAAAAATCTAGTTGGAGAATTATTTTGTCATTTATATTAAGCAATTATTTATACAAATCATTACTATGGAAATTTTTTATGTATAATATTAAAAAATTTTTAATATTAGAAAATATATGACAGAATCTGATAACATACGTGAACGGAAATGTAACGTTGAACAGAATTGTATTTGGTTGCAGGAAGAGGAAGCACTTCTGAATGAGATGGAAGTGACCGGACAAGCGTTCGAGGATATGCAGGAACAGAACTCTAGACTCATACAGCAGTTACGTGAAAAAGATGACGCAAATTTTAAGCTCATGACAGAGAGAATCAAAAGTAATCAATTGCACAAACTTGCGAGGGAAGAGAAGGATGTGTTAAAAGAACAAGTGTCTACATTAACGACGCAAGTGGAAGCGGCCAACGTAGTTGTACGAAAGCTGGAAGAGAAAGAACGTCTTTTACAAAATTCTCTCGCCACGGTGGAAAAAGAATTGGCGCTAAGACAGCAAGCGATGGAGATGCATAAACGGAAAGCGATAGAGAGTGCACAATCTGCAGCTGATCTCAAACTCCATCTTGGTAAGATTCTTCATGCAAACGCAAAAACACTAAATTAAGATTTTGAATAAAATAAACTTCTAATAAAATTTCTCACATAAATTTTTAATCATGATAATATACACATAAATAATATATTAAAGTGCTTACAACATATATCAGCTATTGTTATATTAGCTAGGAAAATGAAGATAAATGATCTAATAAAAAATTAAATAATTACTTCTAAACAAAAAACTAATATAATTTATTATTACAGAAAAATATCATTCCCAAATGAAGGAAGCACAACAGGTCGTAGCCGAGAAAACAAGTTCCTTAGAAGCTGAAGCATATAAAACTAAAAGATTACAGGTAATGATTAATCCTGCAGTAGCTAAAATATTGTTTTGTATTCTGAATTTTTTATGTTTATTTTTAATTTTTTAATTAATTGAGTAGAATTAATTATAAAAGATTTGAAAAAATTATTTTCTTGTTTATATTAATTAATAATTTATGTAAATCATTATGCAAATTTTGAATGCTAAAAACTTTTTAGTATTAGAAAGTAGATGACAAGATTTGATAGTGTATTTGTTCCATCATTGTTAGAACTCAATCATTGATATAAATAAAATTTAATCTGTATTGCGTTGTAGGAAGAAATAGCGCAACTGAGGCGCAAGGTCGAACGAATGAAGAAGATTGAGCTCGCTGAAACCCTGGATGAAGTAATGGCGGAAGAGCTGCGGGAATATAAGGAAACTCTAACGTGTCCGTCTTGTAAGGTGAAGCGGAAGGATGCCGTGCTTACTAAGTGCTTCCACGTATTTTGCTGGGATTGTCTACGCACACGTTATGAGACGCGACAACGAAAATGTCCGAAATGTAATTGCGCCTTCGGTGCCAACGACTACCATCGGCTGTACCTATCCACATGAAGAAGAAGGTGCTGACTTGAAAAATAAGCCGCGGTGTAGAGTTATGTTTTGTAATATGTTACGTGAGCATTTCTCTTTTCTTTTTTATATCTTTTATTTATTACTCTAATTTTTTGTGGAATGACCATATGCAATATGTGATTATCCCTAAGTGCGTCACGAATAATGAATCACGAATTTTGCTAAGTTCTTATTAAGATCATAGCCCATGAAAGAAAAAGAACATAAGCCATAGAATTTAAAAGTCATAGATTTAAGAATCGCAGTCGAAAATTCAGGAGACTGGATAATCTATTTATTACTTTAATTCTATTACTTCCACGTTTTCATGCCTTATGGTCTAATTTATAAACTATAAGAATCGATAAGTAAAGTGAATGATGAATGAGTGAACGAATAAAAGAAAAAGAGATAAATAAGGAGGAAAGAGAAAAAAACTGGATTGTATTTTTAAATGGTATATAGTACGGGCTGCAAGCTTTCAATTTTATTTACAACGTAAAAAATGATTTATTAAATTACTCTCTCTGATCTCGTTTTTTAAATAAGCTTGCGCGAGGTTATCGTTAACATCTACATACAATTGATCACTCAAATCAATGCCTTCTTAAATTATTTTTAAGAAGAACTACTGTCCTCTCAGTAACAACAATTTACTGTTTAAAATGTCTTTTATAATAGCGTTTTCTCTTGGCTGCACTATCGCCCACTAATGCAACACTCAGACAGTGTACTGTTTCCATGGCTGGTAGTAAGCAAACTCGTTCGGTGTACCGTGTTTCCAATTACGGTGTGTGCAAATTTTATGCACGAAGTGAGATTTTGCTACATCGTCTCAAAGGGACAATGTAGAGCCAGTATGACATTTAAAATTTGAAAATGGAAGTCAAGTGGGAACAGGGTTTTAGCGCAATAATGATATAGTGTACATCATGGTGTGCATCACTCTAATGTAGCTGAGTATAGCGCTTGCACGCAACTGATGCGAAACTACATCCAGTGTAACTCCCAAGAGAAAACGCTATATAAGATAAAATAGAGATCACTGAGATCAAGGTCACTGGATTGATAATCATTAGTCTATTAGACAAATTTTGAAACTATAAATCTAGATCACTGATTTAGTAATTATAACTGTATGAATTAAAATTGATTAATTGACTGACATAGAGTGCGGTTGAGTTACGCATGTAACTACGCTACGAATGTTTGGAAGCATTTTTTGATTGATCAATTAGTAAAATTCTTTTTTCTGATTGATCAATCAAATACTTCAAGCATTTGTAGCGGCAACTCGACCGCATCATATATTATTTAGATTCAATTACTATACGAAATTCATAGAAGTGTAAATCTGCTGAAAGTGTTTAATATTCCGTCTGTATGTTCTGAACGCTATGCCTGATTAAGTCATGTAATTACTTTAATTCCATTTGAATCTTCATCTCTGAGTTGAGAAGTCTCGAAGAAGCGCTCTAATTATCTACTTTTCACTTCTGAAAGTAAAGTAAATTTACTTTTGTATTAACATTTAGATTCAACAATTAGTAATTTGTAATAATCGCTTATAGGTATTTATTTAATTAGGATAAATTTAACAGAGTTACGATCCAAATTCGCTTTATCTATTGTTTATAATACGAGACAGGCAAACTGATTAATAACAGGAATGTTCTGTACGATAATTACTCGATATTATTCAATAAGAAACGAATTCTTTTTACTGATCGTGATTATATTTCTCATGATCGATTTCATCGAAATTGTCATTGGAATCAAGATAGAAATTAAAGAAATAAGATATCCCATGATACTTTTAAAATATCTTACACTATCTTATAAATATGTATTATTTTATTTAAGAACTGTAAGAACATATTTTTAAAAAGTCAAAAGGAAAGGGGGATACGTCAAATCAATATCTATAATATATATATATATATATTGATTTGATAGCATTAATGTTAGCAAATGTTATTTTAATACTAAATTATCTATATATTACTAAATTTAAATAATTTATTTCATTTGTAATTCAAATTTGCGCTCCCTAAATTGTTAAATATTTGATACTATTATACTAATATTGTATTATAGTATAAATAATTTTTGAATATTTTCACATGTATGAATGTTAATTACGAATGCGAGCATCTAAGTACATGCGTTTATAAAAAAAAAGAAATGCGTGAATAATCTATTTCGATAAAAAAAATGTGTCAGTGTGTCAAAGCTGTGTTTCAACAGTTTATTTTGTAGATCTTTCACTTGAACATTCTGTACTAATTTTCTTTTTTAGATAAATTCTGACTATGTTATAATAATTTGGAAAAATATGTCTTTTTTAATTTGGAGAAATATGTCTTTTTGTCTTTTATATAGGAAAGTTTATTTAAATGCATAACAATATAAATGTGTAAATGCGTTTACGAACAATTTGACCTCACTAAAAATAAACTTTCTTTTCTTTATTATCTATTCGAAAAAAAATACCTTATAAAAAATAATACTTATTGGATCTATTTCAATACTAAATTGGCAATACTGCCTTAAAAAAAATTTTTTTTTTTAATTACAATATATATATGGAGGATAAAAATCGACAAAAAGTTCTAAACTGTTTCTTATACTTTAAAACGTTATTTTTCATTCTACTTAACATATTTCTGACATATTTATCTAGTTTTGCTCTATAACGATTTAATTTTTCGCGCAGACAAACTGAATCGAAAACTAAACAAAATAAGAAGCTACATTTATATGAGCATTACACACATTTTCTTTACATTATATGATAGTATTAATTAATTCTAATAGCTTTATATTATAATCAATGTGCACTGTAAAAAAAACATTAATTGAAAAATTACATGAACAAGTGTAAAATTTATACGATTTATAATAAAATTGTATACATGTATGTATAGATTTTGTTGTTCATGTTATTTTACATATGTTATTTTTGATGGTGTACATAAAGCATAAATAAAATTGAAAATCGATTTGCAATAATTAATATAAGTGACAAAGAAAATTTTTCCGCAATTATATTTGGAAACGACTTTAATCTCTAATAATTCTCATTTTTCATTTTACAAAATTGAGAAGAAAGACATCTTAATCTCTTATTTTTGAACTAATTAAAGATTCTTAGAACATAAATTTAGGAAATGGAAAACATTTCATATTATAGCATTTAAAAGATATTATTCTATTTTTTTTTTTTATAATAGAATATAAGACAAAATATTTTTTTATTTTTTCAGTGTAAGATATAATATAATATTTAAGATTTAATTTATATTTAATAGTTTATTTCATAAAATTATTTTTAAAAATTTGATAAATTACTGATAATTATGATATTAATACTTATTATATTTAGTAAATAAATGTAATAAAAAAATTAAAAATCAAAATTTTATTTAAATACAAAATTATCTTTACTGTTTTAATTTATTAGTAATTAATTAATAAATTATTAAATAATTTAATAAAGACGGATAAAAACTTTCTTATTTATTTAAATACTTCGAAATGCTCGAAATTAGTTCAAAAGTAAGTAATTCTCCGAAAGTACGTGTATACAAGGGCAGCATGTATATCTAATTGTTATATATATATAGTCCTCTAAATGGTATAAATTAAATGAAAATATATATAAGTTTTGTTGAACGCTAATAACGTGTATAAACACCTTTCTATTATATATAACAATTGAATAAAAAATTCGGTGAAAATAAATTATTTACCTTTAAATAAAATTCTATCCATTATTTTTTTTATTATAAACTTTCGTATTCTTCATTTATTTCATCGTTCTTTATTGTGAATCATGAACATAGACATTTTTCATGTAAATAATTCTTTATCTTTATCTTTCTTATCAGAGGATGAAAATTGGAAACGGGATGCGGAGATTCAAATAATTCAATCCAAATTTACGTACGAAATTCTTTCGGATTTTATTCTATCTTACCAAATTTGTTGAAAATCCTACGAAACAGTTCTACTTCAAGCTTGAAAGTATCATCGAGAAGAGCCTAATTCAATCTAAATTATGTTTTTTTTTTACAAAGTTTACCTTTCGCGAAAACCTGCCGTTGATTTTAATATGGAGACACACAACGGCCACCACTCGAGAAGTACAATTTCTCGACGTTAATTATATGTCTATGTATATCGAATAAAATTTCGTCGAGATACAGTTAGAATAGAAATATATATATCTAGTGCAGTTCTTGTAAAAAAAAAACTGATAAACAAATTTTTTTAATTGACAAGAATTCATTCTGTGGGTGTTACGGTTTCGTGAAATTCGAAATCAGACATCGATTTGAAAATAATTAAATCCATTTTGTGCTTTTCTTAATTTTAAAATTTTATGTTCAAGTCATTCTGAATGATTTTAAATAACTGTTAAATAAAAACTAAAATGTCATGTTAAATTTTATTGCATATTACTTTATATACCAGAAAAAGAAATGAAAAAGATTGTACTTCAAATTCAATTATAATTATTATAAAGAATGCGAAGTGATATAATAAAAGAATGGAAAAAATAGCATACATAAATCCCAACACTTTTAACAGATTGCTGATTTTAGAAAATCAAAAATTCGATATTGGAAACTGAATTTGCGTTAATTTTTTTTTTTAATCTGTCGATCTTTCGAAGAGATGTAATAATAAAGATTTAACAGAGGACATTTCGATTCACAATCACATAATACTTCTTCCTTTCCTGATAAAATATAAAGTTTAAAAGCATGGGAATTACCTTTTTCATATATTTGATACGATTATTCACTAAGTAGTGACTTAATTTCAGAGATTGAGAGAATTAGTTATAACAATAATTTACTAAATAATAAATAACGGTAATGAATTATTTTAAAATTATAATAATCATTTATTATATAATTAATTATTATATTTATTATATAATTTATTATATGTTTACGTAATTATATATTAATTATGTAGTGAGCGATGAAAGTAGAAATTAAAAATTTATTATAAGAATAATTACAAGGAATTACATTTTAAATAAATTGTTCAGCGTTATCCTTGCAAAAGAAATTCAATTTCTATTTACGAATATTAAGAAACATATATGAAATACTGTATTAATTAAAAATTAACTGGAAAAATAATTCTTCCTTCTAAGCATATGTGTCTCTATAAAATAGAAATATAATAAAAATAATGGAAACTGTCAAAATTTTATCAATAAAATTTTAACAATAAATATCTAATCGCATGTAAATTTACTATTTTGTGACAGAGAAATAAGTCGATCATTTTGATGTTAGATAAAGTTTATTCAGTTTGACTATGTTATTTGAAAAATTGGATGATAAGAATATTTAGTTATCATCCCGGGTCTTTAGTAAATTAATAAAAGCGGAATTCTAAAATCTCGGTGAATGATATTTGTATAAAAAGCATATTACTTCTCTTTTTTATAGGACCAAGAAAATTTATATACACGTGTTGCGGGAATGTTTCCCTTCCAAGTTACTCTCTCTATACTGAGATAATTATTAATAACGTTATGTACAAGCTGTACCAAATTCACTGCACATTTCTTTTTCTTCGATTTTACGAAAAATATATAAATATAAAAAGATCAGTTTTTTTTAAATTGATTTTTCTGTTATTAGTGACACAGTTTGAAAAGTTTACAAACTTTTCTTCTTGATATGTAAAAATGTACAAGGTATAAGATAAAAAGATAAAAAGATTAAAAAGGCAGATAATGTTTCTACTCAATTTTCGAGGAAAAACTAAACCGAAATTTTTAAAAAAATATATCGTTGAATATCGTTAAAAGAAAAAAACAGTGAACTTGGGATAGTCTGTACAACATATATTTGTAAACAATATATAAATCAATTCGGGTACATTTCACAAATAATTTGTTCATGGAAGGGATTAAGATATTTTTGTTAATTGACGCCCTTTACCATTCATGCCTTCAATTACATAATCATATCCATTTCAATTTCTCGAATATATTGCTTAATGTTGATCAGTTCTCCTTAACTAAAGTATGCGAAATTATTCTCGACAGAAAACTGACTTAACTCTTTACACTCGAATGAAAGAGAGAGAGAGAGAGAGAGAGAGAGAGAGAGAGAGAGAGAGAGAGAAAGAGAGAGACAGAGAGAGAGAGAGAGATTACAAGTTATAAAAATATATCACAAGAGTGGATAATTATTTCATCTAATCTTGTGATTTATTTATACATATAATAATATTATACATATGTGTAATAACAAAATTATATAATTATCATATAAATTCCTTCCACGAAATAATTTCTGTTCTTTTTTTTAAGCCACAGAAGAGAAAAGAGTAGCTTATTTTTTATTAACTAAATTTTATTTTTCAAATTTCTTTTTACAGGATCTTCCTTCAATCGCGGGAAGGATAATGACGTGTAAAACAGGATTGCCGTGTGCAAAGAGTTAAACCTACAACATTAACAGTATCTTCAACTGTGACTGCTTTTTTTCTCTCGGAATCGTTCGCTGTATTATTCAATCGATGTTTAACGGTAAAGAGTGTCCGCATGATTGTTATCACACAAGAAAAACATTCTAATTGTTGCGCTCGAGACTATAAGCCGTGTCATTCTTGCGTTTTCTCTTTTAGGACTACGGCCCTTCTTGGGGTATTTTTAATTACGTGTAGAAAATGCGAGAGGTGTTCGAGAAATAATACGACGCTTCGCAGGTTTTAAAAAACGATTGCGCTGGAGTGTCGGAAGAAAAGTAACAGGACAGAAGGGATCACTACAGCACTTCGCGTAGCTCTCAGGAACAATCATACTTTATTCTATGTTCTATGAGCAGCATGACAATTACGCTTCTCGGCTTCTTCGAGTTATGCGTATATATAAATATATACTGAACTCAAGGCACGTTAGTCCCCTCGTCAAAAGAGAATAAAACATTCGATCTACTGATCATAATATATATATGGAATGTCGCAGCATCACTCAACAAAAAACTGACTAGCTGCGCAATATTTCTCTTATTTAATCTTTTATCTCTATATAAATCCCGTTGAATAATTTTGATTTCTCATTCACGTTTTCCAAAAAGCATTTTTTTTAATTTCCCGGAAATTCTAATAAATATACAAATGTTATGTCGAATCTGTAACGTTATGTCAATGCTCAAAATCTGAAAATTCACCTAAAAAGCGTCTTAGCTGAAAGATTTAAGTAATAATCAGTACGTTTGCGGTAATTCCATGATGAAAGCTACTTCTCGAACACTCCTCGTAACTCGATGCATTCAGCACGGCCCAATAGGACTCACGTCAGTGCCACTTCGATGGCTCGGCTCAAAAAGTGGGTAATTCGAAAAACCTCATATTACAAATGTATTCTCAATTTTCTAACTTGAAAAATATATCTACATATTTGCAATTTTATCTAGAAAATACTTATGATACTGCCTGCATTCCTTCGTCATAATTGAATGCAGAAAATAGATGGATGAGAAGAAAATGAGAAAGAAATCGATATTTATTTCATAAAATCAATTCATTTTTATTTTTTTAATGGAGAATTTATTAAGAAAATGGATTGAATTTAGTTTGATGCGTCTCATCTATTTTTATTCTCAATATTTTATCATTGTATTGTATTTTTTGTATGAAAAATGTCATCATTTTTTTTTAATAAATTGTTATTACAGTATTCAATATTTTACATATATTCCTTAGAAATTTATTTTAAGTTTTAATAGAAAAATGTACTAAATTTTAATAAATATTTGTTTGAATATTTATTAAATGTAACCATATATTTATTTGGTATAAGAACCATTAATTTGATTTATTGATTATTATATTTTATTTAGCAAATATTTATTTTCCATAAATAAATAAATATTACATTAGTACTATTCAAACAATTAGATATTAATTAAAATTTACATTTTTCTGAGTGTATGTAGACATAAGGCCTGTTCTTTTTGGCTGAACTTTTGCATCAGTTTATCTTTCTTTCTCTTTTTTCTTTCTAGAAAGAAAAGGCTAAAAAGAACAGGCCTTACGTCTTAATTATGGTATTATTTGGTCTTTATTATGGTATTAATTATTTAATTTTATTAAAAGAAGAAATGTAAAATAAATATTAAATATATCTAAAGAAATCTCTGAAAAGAATCGAAACGTAAATAAAAAAAATAGAAACTACATTAAAAAATGTTTAAAGAAATTTTTGAATTTTAAAGCCGCAATAGTTTAACAACTTTAATTAAATTTTTTTATTATCCATTTTCTGCAGTCAATAATCGGATAAAATTGATAAAATAATACTATTATGAGTGAAGGATTTGTAACGCGGTTTACTAACATGTGTGTGATTATACGATATAAAGGTTTTTTTTTAGGATTGTAAATGTTAGAAGCCAACCGAAGATTGAAATCTTACGTTATCATCTTCTCGAGCCGGTCTATCGATTTGCAGCTACCATGAACGAGCTGTCCTGCCCGAAAACAACGGGACGTGCGCTCCAATTCCAGTGCAATATCGATACGAGATCTATTATCGGTAAGTTTTCAAATACGAAGTAAACTATCAGTACATAATCTCAACTCTACGCCACGAGGACGTTCACTCCCCGCGCATCGCTGCGCTTACACTCGACGTTCACCCTCGGACGCCTCCGAGCGGAAGATCCACCACTCGGACATGACGTTACGGATGAAACGATGAGAGAGATAGAGACGTCGGATAAAAACTTCGTGGGAAATTTCGAGCGCTTTGAGAACAACGACACTCCATTGTTAAAAGAGAGCTCGTGTTCAAAAATCGCGACTATATCTCCATGTTATATATCCCCGCAATACTATTTATAGAATAAATACACAAAACTTTGTAGAGAGAGTCTTTTTCGCGAAGGACGATGGCATTCGTTCACTAGCGCGAACAGTAACACCACCGTCAATGTCTCTCCCTCGCCCACCCTGTCACCTTGACGTTCTCCTAAAGGAAAGACACTATTATTAGATTCTTATTTGTTCCTAACTGTTCCATGATTCTATCGATCGTCGTTCCTCCGATAATTCGAAGGCGGCCTCTCGTTTCAACACTTTCTCGAAGCACCATCTGAAGAGTTAACTCCATGTTTCATCATCCTCCAGTCATTTCTTCGACTTGAACTGATTTTGTCCCGATACTTCTCAAAGCATTTCCACGCTAGACCTAATGGACTACTCCCACGTCGTCTCTCGTCGTTAATTTTGCAGTAACGAGACAATTTTTGCCTAGCAATTATTAAATTCTTCATCTTTTTCCCATATATAGTTCCTTAATCTCGGAACTAAAGAACTTTCATTAATATTTCCTTAAAGTTCCATTTTACTATATTGTTTTTTCAACATTTCTTCTTCGACAAAGCTGCAATACGATTTGTCACTTAATACTCCTTCAAAATTGTATATTAGAACTAGTGGCTAACTTGTGTATGTATATGTTCCCTCATAGCTCCCTTGATCGCTTCATCATTCTGCCAGTTTGGAGCTACAAAGCGACTAATTTCTTTAACACTCCTTCAAATGTAGGCTTTAGTACAGTTATCTATCTGTTCACCATTTTGTCATCTCTATAGTTTCCTGTCATCTTAATACTGCTATCAAATGTATATAATGGTGAGATAATTGATTAGCTATCCCTCCATCTTTTTACGTTTCTTTATTCTTGCTTTGACAGTCTAGAATTTAACTTATCTCTCTTTTTAACACTACCTTTCCTGTTTCGCCTTCTTCATTGTTTCTTCAGTACTTTGGAACAAGTAAATAATTCTTCATTTCTTCATCTTAAACGCTATGATTCTTAGATAATTATTTCTTGTTTTCCATTATATTCCATCTTCATTCTTCTTTCTCATTTCTCTATAAGCTTCCAAACATGCTTATCACCTTGCAACACTTCGAAATTAAATTAAAATTATTCAAAAACTTTTCTTGTCTCATCATTTTATCTGTTCGTTTCTTCATTGTCCCTCCAAAAATTTGAAGGCACAAACCGATGTCTCTTCGATATTCCTTTGCAATACTAGAATTGTTAGATAACCATTATGCTCGCCATTCCATTATCTGCGACGCCTTGTAATAAAAAGATGACACGTTTCATCACATTATCATTGGCGCAATCATATAATTTGTTAGTGAGAACATAGAAATTCCGGAAATCAAGCAACTGTCAACATTTGTCATGTTCTAGCACATTCTTTTTCTTCACATGTAGACGAACAGTTCTTTCATGCGCACTGATCGCGAGTTTATCACTTATATCACGTAACGATGTCACATCGTCATTCCAAGGAAGTGTTCTAGTGCGAGAACTTGAGGAACACCTGTTCCAAGGTAGTTTGACTAAAGCTGTATTCTTCAATATCCAATTCGAGCTTGGCTGCAAACACAAATTTTCCAAAAATTACGAAAATTTCCTTCATAATCAATTTACAATACAAGGCTAAAATTTTGAATTTCTAAATCGCGCACGCGGAGACTTTCAAGTGCCCCCCCCCTCTCTCTCTCTCTCTCTCTCTCTCTCTCTTTCAAAGAACTTTAGATAAACTTTAGTTTTATTTCTTAAACTTTTATTTATTTTATGCTAATGATAAAATTCCAAGTTTAAAATTTTGCAAATTAAAAATTATGTAATTGCTATTAAGAATTAAGACAAGATATACGAAATTGCTACAACTAAAAAAAATTATATATTTAAAATATCCAAATTAAAACGTTTCAAATTTAAAAATTAATAAAATTATATATTTTTTTCTAATTTCCTTATCTTTTAGTTTTAATGTTCTTTATTATTATGCTTGCAAAAGAGATATCCTTAGATTTTTGTGTTCTTGGATCTATGACAAGCCGATTATTAAATTCGAAAAAAATGCTTCAAACTCTTCAAGCCGTCTTCTCACCTTTTTCTAATTGTGTAAAGCACTCAGCCAGCGAGGTCACGGCATGTTGGGGCACGGCAAAAACTAGCCGGTCAGCGAAGCTCTCCTCCAGAGTGGCGTCGGAGAAGAGGCCGGCGACAAATTCCTTCAAGCCGGCGATCCTGTCACCGGAGGGTGTCGTCGGTGTACAATCGCCGCCTAGCAGCTTCATCTCTAGAGTATAGCCAGCACCATAGAGATTTTTTAGATGCTGAGTTGAGCCGATGCATCTCAGCTCACCCTTCACCATTATCCCGACTCTTGAACACAGTGCGTCTGCTTCTTCCATGGAATGGGTAGTCAATATAACTCC
>NW_017305843.1:1577983-1588000 GCF_001594115.1 Trachymyrmex septentrionalis | reverse complement strand
GAACATCTTTAATCTTTTCATGTGAATTGATTGCTGTATATTCTGATAATTATATTGCTATTAAGTATTATTTTATTATTTATTCTTCTATATTTGTTATACCTATATTCTATATTTATTTGTACTGATTATACTTCTTTTTTTATCTAGTTAATATATGGGAATTTAAAAAAATATATATTATTTGAAAAATCTATTGAATAAGGAAAAAATAGTTTGAAATTGTAGTATACTTTACCTGGAAACTAGCGAGAATCGTATCCCATAGAAATCTCTTTGATCTGGGATCCATACCCGTGCTTGGTTCATCCATAAGAATCACCTTGGGTCCACTGACCATTGCCATCGCAAAGCTAAGTTTTCTTTTAGTTCCACCGGAACATTCTTGGCTCTGCTTATCAGCATGTTCGTGAATCTGCAGACCGGTTAAATACTGATCCACGATTCTGCAACATAATAATTAAAAAATAATATTGTATCAATTATATTGGAAATGCTAATATATATCAAGAGACGATAGTGTCTCTCGCCAAGTGGACGTTTTTTTAACTTTTTTTAAAAAAGTAAATTTGTTATGTTAACTTATACATCAGAAAACTAGATTGCCATATGCAAAAGAAATACTTAATTATAATGCTACAGTAATTTTTGACGCTGCAGTAGAACTTTAGTTTTTAAGTATCAAATAGACTTTTTCAAATTCTATAATAATTCAATTGTTTATATAAGTTAACTATTATATCCCTAAAAAATTAATTATATTTTATTAGATGAATATTGAAAGATCGCACCTGTCGACTTCGCTCCATGGAACACCGCGAATCGCGGCGTAGCATTCCAGATGTTCTCTTACAGTGATATTCTTCCATTGAGCGTCGTGCTGGGGACAATAGCCCATCTGCCGGAAAGCTTCTGTCATGTGGGTGTTAATGTTATGACCGCTAATTTGCACCCTGCCCTTCGTTGGTGCCTCCTCAGCGATGATGATCTTCATTGCTGTGGTCTTGCCGGCGCCGTTATGACCTAATAGGCCCAGAACCTCACCTGGTTCTAACGCTAACGAGAGGTTTCGTACAGCAACCTTCCGCTCATCCTCACGCTTTGAACAGCAGGATGATCCTGACTCTTTTTGTCGATATTCTTTTCGCAGATTCTATCATGAATTTTATGACATGTGAGATAGAATAACTTTTCATTCCAGTAAAAAAAATTAATTTGAATATTTGTGTTACAAAAATTACTTTAAATTAAAACAAACTGTGTTTGTGTAATTAATTTTGTAATAAATATTTTGTTATTATGAGAATCCCAAAATTGTTTTTTTTTTTTACCGATTAAATACAATAATTTTCGTAGAATGATATCGTATATGTATCAGATCACCGACGAGATATTATTAATTAAGACAGCCGTAAGGAAATACGATAGACGTATTTATGCATTTATGACTCAATAATATTCGATTTTTCTTTAAAATTGTGATTTCAGTGTTATCATCAAAATTTGATCAACAGAGAGGAGATTATCTGCAGAGAAAAAGTTATAATTTTTCTGCAATGTATAGGATATTATAGCTTTGTATGTATATTTATTTATGGAACATTTATGTAATAAAAAATCATGAATTTAATAATGTATGAGCCAAATATTTAATAATAGCAAATTTATATCAATTGTCAGCCTTCTTCAATTATTTCCTGGTCCTTGGGGCCCTTTTTATACCGCCAAAAATTTGCCCAGGATTGATGATCTTTAATAGTATCTCGTCGGTGGCAACAGTAACATTGCTTCTTACTGCATCGAAAATGTCGAAATTTGAGCTAAATAAGTGTTGCACGAAGTGTTAATCTTTTGCTTCAAATGGAAGAAAACTGCAGCTGAAGTTCATCGAATGCTTTATGGTAATAGTGCTCCTTCCGATAAAACAGACAGAGATTGGTTTCAATGCTTTAAAAGTGGTGATTTTGATGTGGAGGACAAAGAGCGTTCTGGACGGTCAAGAGCATTCGAAGACGAAGAAGTGCAGGCATTGGTGGATGAAGACCCATGTCAAACGCAAAAACAACTTGCAGAAACATTAAATTGTGTTTAATCTGTTATTTCCAATCGTTTGACTACAAGGAAGGAAAATGAGTCTCATATGAATTGATGCTAAGAGACATTGAAAGGTGAAAAACCATCTGCGAAATTCTGCTTGCTAGACAATAAAGAAAGAGGTTTTTGTCCTTCGTATCATCACTGGGGATGAAAAATGGATTTATTTTGACAACCCCAAATGTCAAAAAACCATTTGCGACCCCGGCTAATCCTCAACATCGACGCCAAAGCGAAATATCCACGGAAATAAGGCAATGCTCTGTATTTGGTGGGATCAGAAGAGTGTAGTGTACCATGAACTGTTGAAATCTGGTCAAACAGTCACAAGAGATCTCTACCGAGAATAAATTATCCATTTAAGTCGAATATTGCACGAAAAACGATCAGAATATGAAACGAGATAGTATAAAGTGATTTTGCTTCATGACAACACTCGGCCTCACGTCACAAAACTTGTCAAGGAAACGTTAGAAACTTTGCTGGAAAGTGCTACCCCATGTGACCTATTCACCAGATTGTGCCTCTTCCGATTACCACTTATTTCGGTCGATGGCACACGCACTTGCTGAGGAACGCTTCAATTCTTATGAAGACATCGAAGAATAATGAGTCTCTAACTGAATAGCCTTCAAAGAGATATTCTTTCGCCGCGGAATTTGCTTGTTGCCCGAAAGATGAAAAAAAGTCATCGCTAATGATGAACAATATTTTGATTAAAGTACTTTTACATTTTGTTTCTAAATAAAATATATACTTTATGCAAAAAAATGGACAGAACTTTCCGATTGACCTAATATATTATTTTTACAGATGTGGAAATCCTTTTCCAGAATACCGAAACAAACTAAAATGCATTTTAAAACTAAAAATTGATGCTTTCGCGGAGCATTAATAAAATTTATTTATAAATTAGGTAATGCTGCTGTAATATCATGAAATTTTTAAAATGGTCACTTTTTGACGCCATTTTTCTCAAAATTGTCATATGTTAGTCAAATTTTGTCAACGAATTCGTGTTCAGCAAACAAAGATACGTCGGATGATTATTTACATTTATATTGCAAAATAGTGTTGGACAGTTTGATGTACTCAATTTATATTTGACCTACTTGAAGCAATACTAGGGGCGGTTCTTGACCGAGGGCCGGTGAAACGACAAAATTGAAAACCTTTTGTCGCTCGTTCTTCACATCCGTATCTTCGTGTTCGCCAATATCCGAATTTTCCATAATTTCCTCAGGAATGGAATTGCCATCATGCTGTAAAAAGAAAAGACCTCATCTTATTACAAAAATACATTTCAAAGATATGTTTAATATGCTTTTAACAGATTTAATTAAAAATTTGCTGTTCACTCATAAATATGACTGGAATATGTATTTTAAATTATATACAAAAATTGTTTATCTACGATATTTATTTATTAAATAGGCAAAAAATGATACTATTTAGAAACAAAAATGTAGCTACATTTATACATACGTATATTTATATTTATACATACGTATATTTATCGTGCAAGATTATATTGAGTTTTCTCAATAACATAAATTATTTTTATTTTTAAATTATAATTAAATGAAGAAATTTATAAGTAAATTAGGAAAAGAAAGAAAATTATTTATAAAGAAACTAAATTTAAAAAATAAAGAATTTAACATTTTTCTTTCTATAAATCAAATGATTTGAATCGTATCGCAAGATATAAATATGAATATAAAACAATACTATGTAACTTTAAAATATATGTCTGTATGTATATAAAGAAAAAATAGATACGAATAGTAATACAAATTTTAAGTGATAAAACGTTAAATTTGCGCTAACCAGAAAGTAGTGTTTAAACACATCGCTGACATTGCCGCCGCTTTTGTTGATGTCCAGTATGAGTAGTACTATAAACCAAACCGGACATTGTAGCAGCGCACCAAAAGCCAGCAATATAATCTCCATAGTGAGGTAATCAGACATGGCGAGATAGTGACAGGCAGCATTGATGGAGCACATCAAATGTACGCGGTCCACGTAGTACACCGCCGCATACGGTACGTACATGCTGTTCAATAGGGAAAAGGCCACGTGCAACGCGAACGAAGCTGTTCCACCTTGAGCAACAAATACGTAATAGGTAATTTTGATGACATCAATTTTGATAAATGTATTAGAAAAAATAGTTATAAAGCTTATAATTTCAGAGATAAGAGAAAAAAATATATAAATAGTTCGGCAAATCGACAAGGCTGCAAGTTAGGATTTAACATTCAAAATCAAAGGCTTATAGCTAAAGCTTACAGCTTTTCAACAAAAGAAAAAGATATAAATAGTTTTATTCCATGACTAACATTGCGAATTAGACTTTAAAATAAAAAAGCTTGTGAGGAAGATGGCTTTTCATTACCGTTTCACTGAAAAAAAAATGATGAGATGATTTCAGTACATTGGTTTTACTATTTACCGAGTCCTTGCATATCAAGAATCATAACAAGGATGAACGGTAGCAACCCGACGAAGGTCGCGATGTTCGGCAACATGCTTTGCGCGGAATCCACTTTATCGAAGATGTAACTGAGACATGTAGAGAAGACGATAGATGATGGACAGTAGAACATGATAAGAATGCCGAGGGTGATAATGGCCGGTATTTCCCGTAGCGAAGGCACATCGAAGAGGAATATGATGCCGAGGATGCACAGGCAGATGAAAATCATCAGGCCGACTAGCACAATGAAGTAGCTAAAAAAGTACGTGGAGAACGACAGGCCATTCACGCGAAGCTGATTCTTCGCTTTGATCTGAAAAATATTTTTATATTGTATACAAAACCTCTGAAAAAAACCATTACATTTAATTTTAATTTTATGTTTACTAAATCTAGAAACAAATGTACGTATAATATATAAGAGAACTAAAATCTAAAATATCCACTTTGCTTAAAATCGATAAAAGAAACTTTGCAGTTCTTTTAATTTTAAATAAAATTGGAGAGAGACTTTTAACATTAATAGATTTTTTGTTTTAGCTAAATAAATATTATTAAGATATATTATATGTTTAATGTTAAATATTGTAATCCATATAATGAGGTATAAAATTTAAGAACAAAGCCCTTACCTCGCGATCGTTAACCATATCCACTGCTAAAGTAATCGGCAATATTATGAAAACCATGCCGAGAAAGATAGCACAGCTAGCTGCGCCGATATTGAACTGTTGGGGTTGCGACGTTTGCTGGAAAGGGTGTGTATGGACTTCGATCGGCATAGCTTCATTCTTACCCGAGATCAATCTAAATAAAAATTTATAATTCATAAAAATATTACTCAACTTGGGGCGCATACTTATCATCTAACTAAACTACAATCTCTTTTGTTTGTTTAAGTTAAAAATGTTCCAAGAAATTCATTTATAGTTTCTACTATCCTACAATGTTAATTTCTTTACGACTTCATATTTTTTTAAATATTTTATAAAGAGGGTACAGCCCACTTGATGCTATAAATGCTTTAAAGTATTTGAACCAATTGAAAGAAAAAATTTTATCAATCGACCAATAAAAAAATGCTTCGAAGCACTAATAGCATCAAATGTAGACAAAATGTAACATATTGAGTCTCTTTTATTTTTAAGGAATTTATATTTTAAATATTTCAACTAAACTAATTATTTTTATTTTTTCCACATGATAAACTCACCTATAATAAGCGTTCGAAAGAATGTTTATCAATATCGGAAGGGAATGTTGCATTGTATCGTTGTATGTGACGGTCAGGTTGAGTCGCGGTAGATTATAATCATTAATGTTGAAGGCGGCTATATGTGGCGCGATATTCAGTAAATTCGCGAAATTGCCATCGTATTCTTCAATGTGCTTCGTATCTTGAGTTATACTGTCTATCAACTTGGTAATGTCGTGGTCAGTATTATTTAAGTAGAGGATCTTGGTTTCGTTGTATGTATCTAAAAAATGGAAAGCATGCCGTAATTAACTTGATTTTTCAAAAATAGTAACTATTTTATATTAAAACAATATTAAAATATTATATAATTCTATAAATTAAATTTTTTACGTAATTTGTCCATAAATTCATGAACCTAATTAATTCGCGACAATAATCTTTAATTAAAATATAATATCTTATATATTCGTGAATTTATGGACACGTACTTGAATATATAATAAAATTCTATATTTTTATAAAAATATTTTTATTATAAAATATCATCTCAATTAAAACAATAGAAATATTGTTCTTTATAGAGCTGATTTGTAAATCTACCATTTGAAAATTTAAAAAAATTAATTGAATGTAAATAAAAAAGAAACTAAAATATTTTCTATTTTGCATAATTTTAATCACTTACGACTATCGAGTTTTAGCGACTCCATCTTGACATCAACCGTTCGGATGCTGTTCAAATAGAGACCAAGTGCTACCAGAGCCAGTGGCGTCACGATTGTGAAGTATAGCAGTTGGAGGTTCCTGAAGAGTCTGAGTACTCTTATACGTAACATGGCATAGAGTATTTGAAAGAAGTTAGGCCGAATCTTGATGGCATCTAGGCCGAGGCCAAGCACAGGTGGATTTCGATCATTATGGATGCCGTCCGGCAAATCGTTGACTATAAAATAATTCCATAATATCACTAACTAATGATTAAACAATATATACAAATAGATATTTAATATTAATTAATAACTTATAGATAATTAATAAAAAAGTATATTTATTTTAGGAAAAAAACGAGAGAAGAGATGACCCACGTACCCTTCCCTTGACTGTCGCCCTGTACGATTACTCCCTCGTTCTGCAAGCTCTGATACGACGTGCTCTTGGACTGCAATGAAAGTGATCGGCTGAGCGCGCGATTACGCACCATCTTCTTCGATAAGTTGTCCATTGTGCACTCGGTCTCTTCGTCCTTTTCCAGATGCAAAAATACCTCTTCCAGAGTAGTCATCGACACACCATAGCTGCTGATGCCAAGCCTGCTCGAACGAGTCTTGATCTCGTGCTCGATGGCGGAGAAAAGGGGTGCAAAATTTTCCACAGAATTGTGAGGTAGAATAAAGCTCAATTCCCGACCGTGACGTCTTGCCTTCTCCGCTTTGCTCACATGTGATGTTACTAACCGGCTGATAGCATGTTCTCTGGCATTACCCTCCAGGACTAATCTGCAAAATAATTGCAAAATATAATATTCATTAAATGTTCGAAATTATTTTATTTTTGACGAAAAACTATACACACTTTGCAATTCCTTATTCTTATTGATATAAGCTCTGATAAAATACAACACCGAATTTTTGTACTATCTCATGCTTTGTAATAAAATAGTAAATAAAATAGTAAATAAAAAATCAAATGATTTCTACGTCAAATTAGTTAAAATAAATATAATTGTAAAACAAGAAAATTCCTTTTCTATAAGTTTTTCTTTCAATAAAAATTCTTAATTCAAAATTCAAAATTTAAGAGCTTTTATAAAAATATTTTATTTTATAAAATTTTAATGAGTTTCCTGTCAATGTAATGCAAGAATAAATACTATAATAGTGGCATTCATACGTTAAATGGTATCCAATGCCGAATTTGTTCTTTAAAAACAGAGAACTGCCACAACATCTGAGCTTTCCCTTGCTGATTACTGCTTTCCTGTCGGCGAGTATATCCGCCTCGTCCATAAAGTGAGTTGTCAATAGAATCACTTTTCCGTGTCGCCTCGACTGGAGAAGAGACCACAACTGTCTTCTCGAATAAGGATCCACCCCGGCGGTAGGCTCGTCAAGGATAATAATTTTGGGATCGCCGATGATCGCGATTCCCACAGATAGTTTTCTCTTCTGTCCACCACTTAGATATCGTGCGAAAGTATCCGCTTTTTCGACTAAATCAATGTCTTTCAGGGTTTTCTTCACCTGGAGAAATCAAATATGTCAATCTTTATCAATTTTTATTCTATTTTAAATAAATAAAAATATCGAGATTCATTATTAATACAAACTATTATACAAAGTAATATATAAATCAGTATAATATAAATATAATAGAATATACGCGTATAAATAATTTTATTCTTTAGGTACCTCATGTCGTATCATCGAGCGTGGAATGCCACGCACCGCGGCGAAGAACTCGAGGTGCTCGCGCGGCGTCAGTAGATCGAAAAGGATATCGTGTTGCGGACAGACTCCGGTCATGCTGCGTATTGCTCGCATGTCGTTAGAATCGCGCACATCATAACCGAATATTAGAGCGGTGCCAGATGTAGGTGAAGTCAGGCCTGTAAGGATGTTGAAGAGTGTCGTCTTGCCGGCGCCGTTATGACCGAGAATGGCAGTGATTTGACCTTCGTAAATAGTCAGATTGATGCCATTCACCGCCTTAATCTCTGGTTGTCTGCACTTGTGGAACGATTTGTAAAGGTCAGCTATCCTGATCGCTTCGCGGCCCTTCATCTCGCGCACCACCGGCTCCACGTCGCGATTCGCCTCCTCGCCCGGAATAAACGAGTTTGATTCACCGTTTGACGATGGCACCTGTAAATATTTCTATGAAAACGACAATTGTAACACTCCTATAACTCATTAACAAATAATATCCTTATTATATACTTTTACTCATTAACCATTGCAGTTAATAAAATTATTATTATTATTATCATTTTTATTATTAAAAGAGAAAAGATTGACACACAAAACTTTTAAATAATTTAAAATAATTCAGAATAATTTTTACACGTTTTTATAAAACTCAAATTTTTATGTTACTTCAAAATATCTCAATTAGTCCACGTATATTAATAGAAAGTCCATCTCAGTAATTTAAAAAAATATATAGTTATTTAATATGTGTGTATGTATAATATATTTATACATATATATATAATATATTTCAATGAAAGATTTATAATTTTATTTATATTTTTGTTACATACACTTAAGAACTTACCCTTTGAACCTTTTTTTGACACCAAAATCCAGGTAAAAAGCAAAACCAAGGTGGCCTCTTTGTTCCATGCTCACCTAGAAATTGATTTTTATATTAAATTTTATCTAGGTTTATCATATATGATAATTTATCATAAACATATGTGTGTATATATTGTATATATATATATTTTAATATATAAGATAATTGCAGCGCATCATGACGCCGCAAATAAATTGTTGCTAAGAATTATTTAAATGTAAAGGTGCTTTTTCACGCTGACGCTCGACACTCATTTTTAGCGTCAAAATAGGTCATGTAATCGAAATCGACGCTTGATATCAATTTTTATCACGTGATCTGTTCCGACACTAAAAATGAGCGTCGAGCATCAGCTGAAAAGCTATCTTAAGAGTATTTTCGCATTCCCTTAACTTAAAACAAAATTTGAATATTTCTAAACAATTTTTTGTATTGTGATAAAAAAGAAACATACTTGGAATTACAGAGTCGAGATAGTAGGCCAGATAGCCGTACAAAAAGATATCCAAAGTCATCATGATGAGACTGCCACCGAAAGGTATTCCTGGGCCAGACCAGAGATTGTCGAAATTTACTCCTTCACCTTGCAGATCCAATACCAGAGACTAGACAACACAGTGCCAAGCTTTTTAAAATACATGACCCAGCACAAATACCAAATGTAATTGCCATATAATATAAACGTACATGTACATATGTATTTACGTATATGTTACATAGCAATTATATATTTATATACGTTTAACAAGGCTGTATAAGAAATCCACATTGTCAATTATGAAAATATCTGCAAATCTCTCCTTGTTTAATCATTTATTACCCAGTAAGCAATAAATGTTTCAAAACGGTTCTTGTTTACTGGATAAGTAAAATATTTTGTTAATAGTACAAAAGAAATTGTTTAATTGCTTTCAAAAAATGATAAAAATTACATTTTTTATAATCTTTT
>NW_017305843.1:1573590-1577883 GCF_001594115.1 Trachymyrmex septentrionalis | reverse complement strand
TATATATATACATAAAATTAAGAAAATATTTTAAGACTTACCTTATCCATCGCCAAAGCGAATGCAGTTGGACTGATCAGAGAAACCAACCAGTATGTGACTGAGCTGGAATCACTCACAAACACTTGAATGAAGTACAACAAGCTCAGTACTGTAACAGCGAAGTTTCCTAAGACACCAGCAGTCTGAAAAAAATAAAAAGATATTTTTATTGCATATTGTATTTATTAATTTCTTTATTAAGAAAATAACAAATAATTTATATTATTGTTCTGTATTAATCTAATAATAGTAAGACACACATACAATCATAAAAATTATTATAAAAGGTGCGTTTTGGAAAAAAAATTAAATCTTTTAGACATAAAAGAAAAAAATATACGAAGACAAGTTAAGAATTACTTACGCGCGACTTATCGAAGAATGGCGTAATCATAAAGGCGAACATAATCACGGAAAAACTGTATAGAACCACCAAAAGAAATATCGGCAGGAAATGCGTGTGTTGAAACATTTGCAGGGTGAAGAGCAATACCACTCCGACGGCAGAGAGCAAAAAGACGAAGATACTATAAATGATGAACCAGGACAACCTACAAGAAAAAGAAAAGAAATACGTGACGCTGTAGACAATATTAATAATAACATTTGACATAAATTCATTTTTTTCCAAAATCATTATCAAAGCTTAAAGTCGAAATTACATGTTTGTAAATATTGTGATCTTACCAAAATACGGAATCGTTTAAACCCATCATCTTCATTCCCTCTTTAATCTTATTTTCCTTCTCGCCAACTATTAAGATGAGAAGATAGGTAATGAATTGCGAGAGCGCAAAAACCATGTAAAGCGGAATAACAACTCTGAAGGCCAACATCCAATCTAAGGAAATAAGATAATCATTAACACATTAAACGTGGCATATACAGTAGAAATAAGTGAATCTAAAAATTTCTGGTAACATCGCTTACCAGCGGTATACGCTTCCTTGGGAAACATTATGAGTTTAATATCCGGTACTGTTACATCAGGATTTCCCGGGTTTACAGACTGCAAAAAATAACATCAGGACCAATTTTATTACCAAAACCTACCTTCTTATTAAATAATAAAATAAAATTAATGGATATTTACTAAGCTTTAAAATAAAAGAAAAACTCACTCTTATCTTCGTGATATCCATCATCATCTGCAAGGCCAAAAAGCCGGAATGCAAGTAATTGTTGGCGGGACAAGATTCCCCAGTTTTTATCGATAAAAGATCATCCATCCAGTGACCAGTTTTATTCTTTCGACAACTGATCGGAGCAGAATACAATTCGGTTGGCGATGGCGGCAAGACGTATGAAGGATTCGTTCTAATTTCATATCTAAATAGCATGAAAGGTTTCATATGTTAATAAAAGACGCTGAGCTAACATTTTCTACAGAATCGAATCAAAATAAAAAAAGAAAAAAATTATGATTAATAGTTTATACTTAATAGTAGTATTCATTGTTATATACTTGATTTTGAAATTTATTTGCCAAAATTTATTTATTATAGACATAAAATATTATTAATGTTAATTATAGCGACAATCATTTTTAGCATTAAAAAGATGATAGTACCATATATTAAAATAGTTAGATAATTAATTGTGAAAGATCAGGTAAATTAATTAGAATCTATTATATTTTTTATTTAAAAAATTAAACTATTTTCTCTGTATTATTAAAAGTAATAAAAAAAAAAGAAAAATTCTACTTTTAAGAATAATTTTCATATCTATTCTATCATATGTAACCTTTGTTATAAAAATCTTTGTCCACTAAGCAAGAAACATATTGAAACATTGCAGCAACATTGTAATATTATTCGAATGTTTCAATATATTTCTTGCTTACTGAACATCTTTAATTTAAAAAATAACTAGCACAAAAAAATGATTTAATATAAACATAAAAAATAAAAATCTTCCTTATTATAAAAAGATGTCTTTTTCCTTGAATCTCTACATACATTTTTCCTTGAAAAAAATTGCGCATGGTCTTGTTCTAAATTTAATTCGTTTAATGGTTAAAATAATGTAAAAATTATCTTACATAAGACGCTGAGATATCGGCTGGGGGTCTTCGAAGATAACTGCTAGAGGTATACTGTAAGGATCTCTCCAATACGCTGCTTGCAGATCATCCTTCGTGTCGAACACCATGAAGTTTAAGGGAAGCTTACCGGGATAATCCCACATAGAGAGCCAGAGGCTATTCATGGAGCTTAAGAAGCTCTAGAAAATACAACGTTAATTTTATATCACGAAACCTCGAAATATCCGGTAAAGAGACTAGCTCTCTCAAAGCAGTTTATGCTTAAATAAAAAACGATATTATAAAAGATATACATTGTACATATTTAGTGAAAAGAAATGTAATTTTTAATAAATTCGAAGTTAAAAAATTATTTCTAGATAAAATATTATTTCAAAATGTTTAAAAAAATGGAAGATTTTATATTTTTATTAAAAAATATGAAATATGAAATTTGTTTTAAAGAGCCTTAACTTTACATAATTTAGATTTGAGAAAAAAGGGAAGTTTATTTAAAAATTATTTAAAAATCAATCTAATATTTGTTGAAAAATATTTTTAATAAAAAATAAATTTAAATAAATAATATACAGTAATTTTATTCAGATATGTACATACAGATATGTTTCATAACACTTAAAGACAGTAACACTAGAGCACTCCAAAATAAAAGTATTTGTACTTGATTTGACTATTTAACGAGATTTGGAAATAATTTTCAGACAACAGTACTCACAAGGGTTTCCGTAGAATTGGGCACCACAGCGATTGTATTGTTTTTGTAGCCATTGAATAATTCAAATATATCCCCTTCATGCCTCTGCGTCAGCATCGCAGGAAAGTTTGGGTTGGGTATCATGACCTTCACCACGATTAAGGTTCCGAGGATATAAAGGGGTAAAACGACCTCCTATAGATAATCAAATGATATCGATTTGAGATCAGATAAATACATAGTTATATGGCGTATCTCATATAGCATCAGAAGTCAATTTTCTATTTGTAACATTGCTCATAATAATAACTAAGTGTCTTTTGATAAAAAAAAACAATTTAAAAGAAATAAACTTCTAAGTTTTTCCCTACAGAGAAATAAATAATATATATAGTTAATAAAGAATATATATACCTCTATATATAATTCAATATTATTAATTTATTAACTATCGTATATCTATAGATATTTTTTCATATCTTTTTCTTCAATCCTTATTCCATTTTATTACTGACTAATTTTTAAAATATTAATATTTAAAATATATATATATACATGCATAATATGTACATACATCAATATCTATCATTCTAAAATTAATTACGTACTAAAAAGATTAAGGTTAACTTAAGAAAAAAAGAGATAAAAAATCAAGGACTTAAAATTTTTCAAATTTTATGTATAAATATATAAACCGTTCCATAATTGTATAGTTAACATTAAATAAATAAAATATTTCTGTTTCATGTCTGTTGCAATTAATATCCACATATAAAGTAGGGTGGTTACCCCTTGTTTTACATTACTAAATAAAAACGTAACACATAAATTCTAAATGGTCAGAAATCCCTCGCGTACATGCATGCGTGCCCTATAATTATTATGTTCCGCACGCGCACCTGCTGTTCTGCTTCCCTATTCGCAACACGATACTAAATAATATTTCGAATCGTTTCGACACTGCATTTTTTCTTTTGACAAGTTGAGAACTTTGTTTCAAGAATTTTTCACAAAGCTTTATTCTGATAAAGCTTTGTAAAAAATTCTTTAAATGATAAAAAGTTTCATAATAATATATAATTTAAATCTGAGAATATTGTGTAACAATTTGTTAATAATCATAATATGATATTGTCTTATAATTATAATTACCGCTTTTTACGAATTTATGAATTATTACAACAATAATATAAACTAAGACTCAAACAATTAAAAAATTTGCATAAAAGGTTACAAATGGCACAGAATGATAGTCATTAATAATTAAAATTCATCAAATTCAAATAAATACATAAACGTTTCGACCCTTATCAGATCATCTTCAATGTCGTACAAAATTCGTTCACAATTTAGTAATTCTACAAGTATTACAATCTTCACATTATCCAACAATTTCAATTTTTGTAGATAATTGAATTATTACAATTGTAATCTTTCTTAATAATATTGAAATAAAAATAATTTTTGTTTTATAATTAATTAAAACTAATTTCTACCTTATATATATATA
>NW_017305843.1:1569915-1573559 GCF_001594115.1 Trachymyrmex septentrionalis | reverse complement strand
AAATAAAATATATATATATATATATATATATATATATATATATATATAATTAATTAGTCACTGTTGTTTTTTAAATACATTTTTCTTTAATGGAATAAATCTTTTATGCTTAATTGTTATGACATTTAATATTTAAATAGATCATGCGAAAAGCTAACAAGTTAAATCTTTCTTAAGAAAAAGTTAAAGCTTTAAAAAATTTTAAATTAATCACAATAAATGAACAAAAAGACGATAAATTTTAAGACATTCTATACATTGTTTGGGGATATTGAGCTTTGAAAGTTCCGTCGCCATGGCGATCAACAAAGAACTGACGCATACTTCGCAATGCTAGTACGTCGAAAGATAAAAGACAGCGATATTTCTAACATTGTCACGAGCGAATTATAATGTGTAGTGCAAAAATTTATATTATTTCGATGTCTATATCAATACGATGATTATATAACGTAGATCGATGCAACGTCAATTATAAAACATCATAATATTCGGAGGGAACAGAATTCTTATATTTCTTCTTCGTAGCACGTGAGCGAAATAGTATAAACATACAAATGGTAATTGCTTCCATCTGTGACTTAATGCACCATTCACTTGCTCATTACGTCTTTTAATTTTCAACTACTATAAAGAGCGGATATTACATAAGAGAGGTATTATAAGAAGTAGAAGAGATGATATAAGAGCTAGAACAAAGAAGTAAAAATAAATTTGAATTACACGATAGTGAGTGGAAAAAATATATTAAAACATTAAGTATTTATATGAACATAAAATATATTTTGATAATTTTCTCGTTCTCTCTGACATAATGTTGTGTAAAATACTTTGGATATACTTATATGTCAATATTATAGAACAGTATTAGCAATATAACAATATTCTAATTCTTGCGATTGTCTTTTACGATTTCTTTATAATTCCTCTTTCGTTCTTTTTAATATGGAGAAATATTGATAGCTTATAAAAATAAATTAAAGAAGATCAACAGAAAAATATATTTTGCAACACTAAATCTTCTATAATTTTTTTGAAAAAGACAGAAAATTAATTTGACACTAAATTTAAATATGTAAAAGACGGAGAGCAACAATTCAGAGACAATGTCATTCTGCGTGGACATTGTCACCGAGGATTCCTTCTACGAGAATCTGACCCTCGGCGTAGTCAAGATCCTCGAGAACTCGCCATGCGTGAGAAATGTACGGGTTGAGAGGCGAAATGGCTGTGAATCTGGAGCTATCACTAATTGGGAGCAACGCCATTGCTGTACGCTTCCCGAAGACATCCGCAATTTCTATGCTTCTATCGATGGTTTCCTATTACAGTGGAATTTTGATGTAGCAGGTAAACACGATGACTATTTAATCCTGCATTTCCGAATATATCTTTCCTCTTTTCGTTCCCATCAATTGTACATTTTTTTCATTACATCCATGTGTGTCCTATAATATTATATTTTATAAATTTATATTGAATATAAATATCCATTATTGTTCATATTATTATTATATATTCATTAAACTTTATTAAAAATATTGTTACAAGAATTATATATGTATATTCCACATATAATTTTATAAATTTTTGTTATTATATTGTAAAAATATTCATTATAAATTTATAGATATTTATTAATCTATCAACATACATTCTAAGCTATTTTGTTTATTTCAAAAAATTTATAATTATTGATACAAACTACGTAATAATTTTTTTTACAAAGCAAAAATAGTTTATCATGGCATGTCGAAAATTTTTATTTTTATAATTTATATTTAGAATTTTTCGTATAATTATTAACAATTATTATCATATTAAATCAAAAGATGTACTTATAAGCAAAATAAATTTAAAAATCGCTGTTATTTTTTATCAACAATTATATTCAGTATTTAGGATTCATCTAAAAAGATGTATGTACATTTTACCATTAAATATTGAATCTTATATTGTAATATTATGACAGATAAAACTTTTTAATTCACTGAACCCATTATTTATTGATTTCTCAATAACAAGCTTATGTTCCTTTTTTGCTGCGATTTTTTTGTGTTACCCTTTTGTTTATTATTAGCAATTCTAAATTATATTAAAAAATTCTTTATTCGACAAAACAAACAAGCATATTGAAATATATTATCCAATATAATTACGATTCAATTGTCTAAGTAATGAGAGATAACAATCTAAATTTGTCAATCAACAATTTATCAAAAAGGTATCACGTAATTGTGTAAAAAAAACTTCGAGTATCCAAATATCCTTTATACTTTTTCCCAATTTTTATTTGTCTATAGCAGTGTGAAAAACCATTAGCTTCAAGCTAATGACTTTAATTCATCGAATACTAATTTAAAAATTCCATGTCAATGTAGGCGAGGAATTTTCAATAGGTCGCATGGAAATCGGCGGTCTTTCGTCTCTGAAGAGATACGTCGGTAAGGATCGGCAGACAGGACCATCAATACAGGAATCGACAGGAATCCAAACGGGAAACGTCATCACGGAACAGCAAGACACCATGTTCTCCGGGGATTCACGCGATTGTAAATTCTTCGAAATTGGCCAATGTTTCCCGGGACCCGAAAACGGCAGGATTTATTTGGCATATCGTTCTAAACAGGAACAGGACTCGCCCAGTATTTGGCTCCATCGAGGCAGTGACTGGTACCACTTGGCTGACAATTTTACTATATACTTCCGCATGATGCTGGCTCATTTGGGCCTGCCACTGTGGCAGTGTTGCGTCGTCGGATTACCTCTGCCTACTTGGATCGAGCAGGCGTATTTTCTAGTCGGACCTCACCTGCTGCCATCCACCATTGAGCCTACTGAGACCGTGTCTGCTTCATTGTGGAACAATGGACCTATCAATGTTCTTGATCCAGCTATCTTTAAAGCTAAAGATAGCAAGCAGAGAAATGCTCGCAAAAAGTGAGCTTGTTACAGTGATGGTATTAAACTTTTTGACAGAAGCAACGTTCTGCTCAAGATGAAAATAGTAAGATAAATTTATAAATTTAGTTTTTGCAGAGAGAGAGAGAGAGAGAGAGAGAGAGAGAGAGATTTCCGACAGATCTTATCACAACGTAGTGAAATGTTCTTTTCTAGTATTTCTATACTAATTAAGTTTAGATAAAAATGTTTAATAAATATGTAAATGCGAGTACATATCAGATAGTGAAGAAAGGATTTTATCTCACAATGCATCCCGAAATATATAATATAATAAATATCAAATTCTTAGATATAGCAAGTTATTATACTGGGATGCAGATTGATTGTTTGAGAATTAAAAAAAGAGAATCAAAAATCACATTTCAAGTTTTTAGATAATTCATTAATTTATAAACGTAAGAAAAATATTAATGTATATGTATATGCGAACTAAATATATCTTAGATATCAGAAAATATGAGTATTAAATTGACGAGTATCTCAAATTTAAAAAATCAGTAATCATCTAAAATTAAAACGAGTCTCTATCATCTGAATAATTCAATTTGTAACTGATATATGTGGAATATGTATTTATAGCGAGTGTCCTAAATCTGACAAAAAATATTAGAATTCAAATTATGAAAAGTAATTATATTTAAAATTAAAATATATATACAAAATAAATTATATTAAAAGTT
>NW_017305843.1:1544723-1569815 GCF_001594115.1 Trachymyrmex septentrionalis | reverse complement strand
AAATAAATACAAAATATCTATAAAAAATAAATTTTTATAATAAAATTATAATATTATACTTGAGACACTTATACATGAGAAATGATTATATATCGAATTACTAACAATTTTTTAAATTATTCGTTAATTCAGTTAAGTTTAATTATACTAATATATATAATTTATACATATATATAATTTTATAAATTATTGTATTTAAGAAAATAATTTTCGAATATTATTTTTATCAATTATAATTTTAATTTGAACAAATTAGAATTATATAATTTTCTCTTATTATGGTTTAATTTTCAATTATACTAATTAGTTCGGTGACCTTTTCATATGCACATAGTGAGAGCAAAAAAAAGCGTGAAAAATTCAATGAGATAGAGAAGCGTTTCTTTTCTTCGTCGCTAACCCTTGGCCCAGTTGGCACTGCGATTACGCAAAAACGACCGATTGGTAACATGCAGTTGGCGAACACAGTCTGTGACAAGACTTAGCCGTGCCGTCGTCATTCTCGCAGACGTCCGCGTCTTTTCGTTTTCGTTGTTTTACTTTTGTCTCACTCTTGTACGGTTCTACCTAATAAATGTGAAATTAGCTATTCTCGGTGAAAATTCGACGAGAGCTTTAACTGTGAAGTTAAATAATACTTATATTAAATTGTTGAAATAATATATATCTTTTCATGTCTATTGTGTATTGATCATCAAACTTAAGAAAAAAAAAGAAAAAATTAAGATAACTTATGTTTTGATCTAACTAAAAATTAGGAGCACTAAAAACTTAAAAAAATCAAAATTAATATCGAAAGTGAAGACAGAATCTTATTTACACACACACACACACACACACACACACATAAAATAAAAGTCTTTATATATTCCAGTTAAACGTATTTCGTTAAATTATAAAATTTCTTGTTGTACAATCTTCCCAACAAACAGTATCGCAAATGTTTGACGTTGACATTCTATGTCTTCGGTATAGAAAATAATATATATAAGTTGATTTCATATTAATGTGTAAACAATATCAATTATAACGTTTTTTTTCACAGATTAGCGAGCTTTAAAATTCGTCACTTTGACCCGATTGATTTTAGTAAGTAATTATTGCTTTTTAGAGGAGATTTTCAAGAATGATGTTGGCAATACATTTCTGCACATGATGATATATTTGTGGCACGAATATCCATTTGGCACATGTCCGCGACATATTTTCTGAGACAGGTGCCGATTTTTAATTTTACCATATTTCTCCAAGAATTACTAAGTAAATGAAAATCACATTAAGTGACTAAGACAAAATGTTGGGGTTTTTATTTTAAAGTTCTATTTTAAAATAAAAACCCCAACATTTTGTCTTAGTCACTTAATGTGATTTTCATTTATTTTAAAGTCTATTTTAAAAAATCCGAAAATGACCTTAACGCAAGAAATGTTATGCGGCAATTGTTATGATGATAGAAAATTTTAAATGCATTAGTAAATATTATGCATTAAAATAAAATTAAAACATACCATAAACGTCTTCCGCGTGTCGCGTTTCTTCAGCAGGAGATTTCTTACGAGCATCGCCCGCAATCGGGAAAAGTAGAGCGCGCACGAATTCATTCTGCGAGATGCATTCACCCTCTCGTTCTCTAAAACAGAAATATAAACAAACTATACAGCGACAAAATTTCAATGTTTGATGAATAACAAGAATAGAAGCTCAAATTTTGTTGCATTATTTTAGTAGACCATTTCTGTCCAATTCTAATTCGACTTTGAAACACAGAATATCTCAAAAAAGATATTACAATATCTCAAGATGGATAAAAATAAACAAAATTGGATTCTTACATCAATAATTTTAAACGAACATTTATCTCTCGAACTAAAATTTATTTGTTAAGCTTAATTATTAATTTTAACATATCGAGTTAAGCAATTTAAATGACATACTTTTATATAACATGATATTGCATGCAAAGTATTAGTTGAATATTAAATATTTATGTCACAATTACATAATTTTCCATTATTATCACGCAACAAAATTTTGAGCTTAAACGTAACACTCTTAATAAAAATTGTAATATAATAACAATAATCTCATTTTCCAGATATTTTCTATAAATTTCCAATAATTCCATTAATTTTCATTAGAAGCTCGTTGAAAAATTAATGCATATAAAACGAACAAATTAATATTCAGTTATTATTTATTATTATATTTTCTCATTCGAATGAATAAACTACAAATACGAATTTTTGACAGTTGTAAATAAAAAACCACATATGCACATATACAGGATAGTATTATATAAATGTCACCTATTTTTATTTCGTGAACTAATAAAGATAGATCTAACAAATATAATACCAAATTAAACCGTTCTAACTAAACTATATTGTGAACACAGTGATCATTTAGGAAAATTATCCATGTTGGAAAATGAAGACATGCATAATTTTTATACGATAAAGTAAATATTTTGATATAATAAAAATTGTAGCGTTCGTTCTGACAAGTATAATCAGTTGATAACATATTAAATGTCAAATTGTTGCGGGGCCGAAACTGAAAAGGTAGTAATCCTCGCAAAACTTTAGACCAAAATAACTTGTGAATAAATCATTTGTATACTTTGTTATAAAATAATTTTATTATATCATATACCGTTGTACTCGTCAGAACGGACACTACAACTTTTATGGTATCGAAATATTTACTTTATCGTATAAAAATTATGCATATCTCTGCATTCTTTAACATAAATAATTTTTTAAAGTGATCACAGTGCTTATAATTTAGTTAGAATCATTTAATTTGATATTATATTTATTATCTATATTGTTAGTTTAACAACAGAGATAAAAAGGGGTTACTTATACAGAAACACTCTGTGTGTATTATATATATAAAATCTGTTGCTTATGACAAAACTTGCCACTTATTAATGTTTCCATGGAGAAATATAGAATATCTCGCCTTTTCTCACTCTAATAACGAGTAACACGCGGAAAACGACAAAGAGAAGGAGCTATAACTCGAATGTAGGCGTTCAACTGCAGAACAGTCGCGCTCTTCCCGATTAATTAGCTGAATTTGTTTGCACAACTGCGCGACACATTCCCCTTCATGTCCTCTCTATCCGCTCTCTTCGTTTGTTTGCACTACAGTAAATTCGCGTAGTAACAATATAGTTGTGCCAATCTAACGTTCAACATTTACGTTAATTAATCGTTTGCGACTGCAATTTGAAAGATCAATCAGATTATGTACCAACTAAACCTTTATAGAATATATTCTTGAGTGTCCTGTGCAATGTGATATTTAATACGTCCTCTATGTATACGAAAGTATTTTGTGTGTAGGCGTGTAAATGGTTTTACATTACCGCACATAAATTGCATGTCACTGTTTTTCCTGTTTGAAACTGTTTGAAATTGTTTGAGAACGTCAACGTTTTTTTTCTTTACATATTCTTTTAAAAATTTTCAAAAATTTTTTTGAATAAATTTATAATTTACAATATTTGTACGAGATTCGATATGTGAAAATTTAATTTTATTAATGACAAATCTATGCATTTAAAGATTAATATTTACCAATATTTTTTAAACAAATACATTTTTTTTCTCTATCAACAGTCATTTTACACGATTCTAAGAATTCATACATTATTAAAGATATTTATAACTATACAAATCGCGTAGTTTCTTTGAAATTACCCGTGGAAGTTTCAGACAAAAGTATTCATTTCCAAATATACAATCGCACATTACAAATTGTAATTTTTTGTAGATTAGAATTATATCTATTTTACAATTATATTAATTAATTTATTTTATTATTTTATTTAATAATATGTAAAATATTCCAAAAATTCGCGACTTGAAATACAATAGTAAGAAAATTCTCTAAAAGTTAAGTAAAAAAGTTTTTTGTAAATTTTTATTTTAAGCAGTAATTTTTTAGATAATAAAGATTTAAATATAGCCAATTATAAACTACGTTTAGATAATCATCTATCTGTCCATAAGTCGCGCGTGCAACAGTTCAGTGAGCGAGGGAGCACTATATAGCTGAAATATTGAAATAAATATTCAATAGATTACATGATTTCATTTAATTTCGTACAATTTTATCTGATTACATATAATTTTCTTTCTTACATATGAAATCATTTGGTAAATAAATGATTTTATCTAATATTACACAATGATTTCTCGTGGTTGCATATACAATTATCTTTGTATCGACTTTGTTCCATGATTACATTAATTAAGTGATTATCCTCTCGTTAGTGAATGTTGATGAACACACGCTTTAGCATACAAATAACATTTTTACTTAATTTTCCGAAAACTTTCTTACTATAGTATTTTGAACATGAATTTTGCTAATTTCAGAACATCTTATATTGTATATTTAATAATATGCTAAACTGTACTTACCTTAGAAAAAATAATTGTAAAGAACAGAATAATTTTAAAACAATGTTTGCAAGTTGAGAAACAATTACTTCTTAGCTTCATATGTAATTTACATTTGCTTTGTATTATATCGTTACATGTATAATCATTTTTACAAGAACAGAAAAATAATTTACTCTTCTTATAGAATCACAAATTATTTTTAAAAAATCTTCAATAATGCGATGAAAGCGCATGATTAAAAGAACAGATTTTCTAAAGTATTCCCTTGAGAGGAGGAAAAAAAGTCCCTTCTCCCTATCGTAAATCAACGCATGTGTTTAATAATAAACAAGTAAAATCTACAAATACATAAAACAGTATATCGTTTGTTTTATACTTGCACTGATTTCAACAGCCACACAAGCTACGGTGAATATTATTAATTCTAAATCAATTTGAATTTATTCCTCTCTTATTTGAAATCTTTTTATTCCAAACGTTTTTCTCGCTATTATGTTCAATTCTACCAATAGATTAACTTTAAAATAAGGAAATAGATAAAGGGCACAAATAATTAAAATTAAAATAGACAAGTAATAAAAGAACTACGAGCTTAGCTAGATTATTTGTTGCTAATAATTCAATTTAATCTTTAAAAAATAATAGTAAAACACAAACAGTTTCGATTCGTTATCGGATAATTCTCAATGTGAACAAATATTGTAATTACAGCATAATATGTTAAAAATTATTTCCGTCCGGTTTTTACAATTATTTCTTACAACACTGTAATCATCTCGATACGTAAGAAATAATTGTAAAAAACGAAACGGAAACAATTTGAACGTATTATACTGTAATCATTTGTTCACATTGAGAATGATCCGATAACTGATCAAAAAACTGATTGTTTTATTATTATTTCTTAAAGATTAAATTGCATTGTTAGCAACGAACATCTAGTTAGACTCTTTTATTATCTGTTTATTTTAAGATCAAGTTTAATTTACTTTTTATTTTTTTATTCCTTGAAAGTAGAAAAAGATAAAGAATAAATTAAATTAAGATTAAAATTAATCTACATTAGCAGATATTAATAAAAAATAAGTTTTTTTCACACACGCTTATCTCATTATTACTCTGAACAAATAACATACGTCGTCAAGTGTAGAACAATCAGACTAGTTTTTTGGTCCAAATAAACTTTATCGTTCAGTGAAAAAGTTAAAATTTATTAATTTAAATTTTTTTTTGTAAACTCCATTTAATAGAAAATTTCTTCAAATTTATAAAAAAAAAAACAATATAAATGAGAAAATACTCACATTAATCGTGAAGTGCGCCAAGTCCGTTCAAGAGGATGATTCTAGTCTGCTGTACCTTCTAGTGGACTATGATTGCTGCCGGTGATGATGCCATTGCTGTTCCCGGTACTGTCATTGTTGCTACGTTGCTGGACGTTGCCTCCGTTAACAACGCCAATCGATTCATGCTGCTGGAACGTTGCCTTACTACGTGACATGACGGCGACATCGCAACGCCGGACAGTATGCTTGGAACCGCGTCCACAACCATTGTTGTTGCTCCTCGCCATACTTAGCGCCGCAAACTACCGAAAAAGAAGACTACAATTATTATTCTTTCAATGCTATTTTTATTGCTCAACTCATTTTCCATTTCTTCAGAAGATAAAAAAAATGTTAATTTTAATATTTTAAATCCTAAAATGTATACCAAGAAAATCACTTCATATTGCAGCAAACCTTTTTTTTATGATAATATCATCTTTAATCGAATTTTTTTCCTAGATAATTTTTAAAAATACCTAATATTTAAATTATTTTTCCATTACATTATTTTTTATAAATTTTGATTTAAAGATAAGCTCTTAAGTTTCGTGACTATCAATAATTCATTTTTAAATAGACATTTGTATAATAAAAGGAATCAGAAATGTCTTATTGAAATCATATTATCAAATGTAACCAACTACGAATGTATAATATTAAAACTTGGATAAATTTAGATTTTAATGAATTTTTCTCATTCTAGAAAATGTAATAAATAAAAATGGAAATTTTTCAGTTTGCCAAAAAGCTTTAGACGATAAAACCATAATATAATAATTCCTTTTAATATGATTTGCAAAACATACCTAAATATCGTAAAAACTTTGTACAAGAAAAATTTTTCTCCATATAAGCATCTTTAATTTGCATGTCAAAAATATCCAAATGCTAAAATGTCAAAAAGCAAACAATAGAAATCAAAGAATGATGAATTCGCGATAATTTTCATTATTGTGTATACATCTATAATTTGAAAACATTGAATTAATCCAACTAGATAATTTAATATATTATAAATTAACATATATTAAAAGAAAAGCAAAGTTAAAAAAAGAGGAAGACTTATGTACCTTCGACCACAACCAGGTCAAACTTCCCTGCGGTCGATGAACGTGATTTAAAAACGTGCCTAGTTGAAGACCAAAGGAATGAGCCTTCAGCAGTCTGAAGTTCTCCCTCTTGATTTTCCCACGTTGTCCCATTCGATCATGTCCGCAAGAAACTCATCGCTTAGCTGCAAGACGTCGTTTTATCTATAGAGCAAGAAAAGTTGCTTGATAATTGCATGAATTTTCCACAGTTTACGTATTATGTAAAAAGTTTAAATATTAAATAGCATTAAAATTAATTTGTCATTCAATAGTAATTTGTTTGATTGTAGTATATGTGCAATGTAACAAAGATCTGTTATGTTAAAAAAAAATCATTTATTTATTATATGTATACATAGAAATTCTTAGTTTACTGCGTACATTGCCGTTCTAAATATGGAAGATCGATAACATAATAAAATGATTCTGTTAGTATCATATTTAGGAATTCATAAAACCTCATTCTTGTCGTTATATATTATTATTATTACCAAAAATATTTCAATTTTCTAATATAAATTTTTTATAATATTCAAATTCTTTGTATTATATGTTTCTTTTTTTATATAAAATTAATTCAATATTAAATTATTTTAATTAATTTTTCTGTTACATAGAAGTACATTCTAATTATTACCTTCTATTAAGATAATTGTTATTTGTGATAGATAATTATCCACAAATAACTTTATATTAATAAATAAAACTATCCCTTTTTGTAGACGCAATATTTAATATATTCAAACCATGTTTATATAACTTAAGATTAATTACTTTTTAATTACTATTAAATATAACGTCATAAAATTGTATAATTTTATTGACATTTTATGACACTAATTTGATCTGATGGAACATTATTATTATATTTGTTACATATAAATTATTAATTCCTTGCTCATCATGCAGTTCAAATACGAAAGATCGATAATATTATGAAATAGCTCTACGTGTTTATGACACAAAGCGGTGTTCTTATTCATTGACCAGGAAGGAAGTCTTCCTTCCTGTCATTAACACAGGAAAAATTCGCTCATATTGATATAAGTTTTACTATATATGCTATTGTTAAATGCCATAAATTCAGGAATACTTATGTTTTCCTCGCATTTTACAAAAAATTAAGTATGTAATTAGTAAAAAAAAATCGTATAAAAGTTTTCAAAAATGTATTTTAATGAGGAAAAATAAAACTTTTTAAACTAGTATTTAAATTTTATCTCTATGATATTTTGTTGCTAAATTACATAAAATTGAAAATTAATTTTTCAGTCACTTTAAAGTGAAATAAAAATATTGAAAAAAATATATTAAAAGTGTACCTTGATAAAACATCATCAAAAAAATTTGATAAACAAACATTTTAAAGTACACTTTCTAAGCTTTAAAAAAAAATTGGTATGATTATTTTTCGACTTTCAAAAATATCAAACTTCTTGTATAAAAACTTACTTTTCTAGAAATCATAAATCAATTTACAAGAACTCCTTACTATTTAAAAAGAAATTTGGAGATAACAGGGCAATAGGAGTCAGGCGCGATAGTCGTTGCGCAAATATATTATATATATTATAATATACAGACATAACACAAAAGTCTTTATTACAAAAACGCATGTTTCGACTCATTTTTGAGCCCTCTTCAGAGACATATAAATCACCTTTACAGATACAATGTATACGTAATAACTAATGTTAAAAAAAGAAAAGAGATAAACAAATTTTAGAATATATCAGAGATTTATCTTTTTAACATTCATCTGAGTTTAATTTTGATATAGGATTTTTGTGTAGTAGAAGGAGCTCACTATGACAAAGATAGTTACTACGTATACATTGTATATATAAAGATAATTTATGTCTCTGAAGAGGATTAAAAATGATCTGAAACATGTAAACACGTTATTGTGATGAAGAGTTTTGTGTTATATATGTATATTATTTGCGCAACGACTACCGCGCCCGATTCCTATTGCCCTGTTATCTCCAAATTTCTTTTTTCAGAAATGTTTTTTAACGTCAAAAAGGTTTACGAAAAAAACAGAGAAAAAAGTTTGTTACAATGTGTTTGATTGGTATAAATAAATTTAAAAATTCTTAAAAACTTTTTCGAATTCAAATCAAACACATTATAATACAAACATTATAACAAACTGTCTTTGTATATATAAAAGGGTGTCTCAAAATTCGCACATTCAGAGTACAGAACATGATACTTTATGTTAAAACGAACAACTTTTTTCTTTAGCAAAATTGCGTCTAATAAATAATTTTTGCTAATTGGTATAAAAAAAAAAACATAAATAATTACTTATTTAAAATATGATCCATTTCAGGTAATGTTCTCACATAAATCTTATAGGTCTTATTTCTAATCTTATTATTTATTATCCATTTTGCCTACATATTTTTCCTAAAGAAACTATATATGTGTTTTCTTTTATCTAGCTACAATTCTAATTATTAATCATCAATCGCCTATTTCTTAATATTCAATTATAATATTATTTGATCTTTTTTATAACGCATTTCTATTTGTTTTGGATTTTATTTGTAACGCAAATTTTGTTACTCTCATAAACTAACATTTAAAATGTTTTTATATTTTTTCAGAAAAGATTTAAATTTGCAAAAGAATGTCTCAGATCTTTCTTTTATTCGTTATCCCAAACATAAAATAATTTATCATTGAGAATTATTGAGAAGAAATAGAATCTTTAATCAACTACGTGTCTTTCTATCGAGTTTGGCATGCACTCTTTCTTTCTTGACACTACCTCTCCCCACCGCCTCTCTTCCCCCTTTCCCTCTTTCTCTTTCTTTAATAAATAATAAATCTGAAATACAAGAGGGAAACGCAGTACGCGAACGGTCACGCAGGGTCGTCACCCCACAATGCGAGGGTTACTGCGGTAAGGACTACAGACAGGATGTCGCCATTGCGATCGCAATTGAGAGGGTGTACGCCCGTATATAAGAGGGGTCCTGAAACTCGATTACGTTACGTTTCTTCAGAAGCTGAAAGTTTTCATAAACACGTAAAATTAGATATACATTAAATTACGATAATCGCAATATATCCATTAAGATAAGCATCACAATCAAGAGTATGATAAATTATGACGAGTTTAATTAAATTAGGAGTATACATGTGCTTTCATTAAGTATAAGTTATACGTCTAACATTATGGTGTGATTATCTTCTTCGATGAATTATAACGTAACTTAATTACGTTCACTTTGGTAATTTTAATAATTTACTTTTCATTTATATGTATACGTAACATATAATATCGTTATAATTAGTTATAGTAATATAATAACAAAATTATAAATATAGAGTTAAGCAGGATCGCTATTAAAGTGTCTTTGTGCAAGAGGATTTATCACTATTTTTTATATTTTTTTATTTAGTGACCTTTTAAAAAATTTTTAAAAATCTTTAAAGTGATTACAAATTTCATTTTTATTTTAGAATATTGTCATTAATGTTTTGAAAAAGGACAAAAATGTAAAAAGTACAAATTTTTATCATTCAGGCTAATACAAAAATTTGTTACTTTTCATGTTTTCATCCTTTAAAAAGTCGCATTATTAGTATCCTGATTGCAAAATGGCTTGGTATGGATTTGTATACATTGAAAGATTTTAGTAATACAGGAAAATAAATAATTGTGGTCTAATGATTTCAGACTTTAATTACGATACTAACGATACGAAATTTCTAAATTAATATACAGTTTTAGAAGAAATTAAGTCTGACAGAAGCAAACACAAGCAATTGGTATTAAAAATAAAGAATTAATTTTTGAAACTTAATTTTTTAAAGCTTATTAATGTACTTTTGTGTAATGCAACTTGCACACCTCACTTGCGGTGAGTGCTGCAGTAGTGTATTTGTCCCCCTTTGACGTTATTCCCTTTAAAGTCGATTTGTTTCACAGATTTCACAGATGTTTTTTATCGAATAAAATTTTACACAGTATTTTATTACGTCTTCAACGGGTATAAGAACCTCATTTAAAAAAGCATCCGATAATATGTATAAAAAATACGTCTTTCATGTCATTTTTAATCAGAAAAACATAAAGAATTAATTTTAAAGGACTTTTCATTGAAAAATACCTTATACAGGGTGTCTCATAACTACTAGGAAGTTTCTCTTAAGGACATATTCTTAAAATAAATTTGAGACAAAAATTCTAATACAAAAATGTCGAGGCTACAATAATTTTTTGAATTATTTATAAGCTAACTTTAAATGCTTATAAGTAAAAAGCCATATTACTTTTAGAGCCTCTATTATTATTTCTGGATTTTTTTGAATATTCTAAGACGAAAATATCGAGGCTATATAGTTTTTGAATTACACACTATCTTTAATCAATTAATTCAAAATCTATTGTAGTCTCGACATTTTTGTATTAGGATTTTTGTCTCAAAATTACCTCAAGAATATGTCCTTAAGAGGAAATTTGGTAATTGTGAGACATCTTGTATATTAATTCTGTTAATGTGTCTTTCTAAATGTTTTCAAATTTTTCTAAAATTTTTATAAAAATTTTTAAACTTTCTAAATGCTTATTATAAAACTTGCTAATATTAAAAAAAATTGTCATTACTGATATTTTAATCAACGATCTAGAGTTTTAAGCATGTAATCCGAAAGACCAATTTTATAGTTTGATATGTCTTAAACTATTGTCTGAGCAAACAACAAAATACATATCAATTTTTTTTATGCCCAACCTATTGGCAAAAATTCAATCGAGGAAAAAAATTGCGTTGTTCCCTTATCAGAGAAAAAAATTAATATCAGCAACCAGAAAATAAAAAATATATAACATCTCAAATATACGTATTTATATTATAAAGTTGTAGTAAAAAAAATGAGTTGTACAAATTAAGTAAACTTAACAATGTTTATAAAAAATATGATAAGATAGAATATAAAAAATAATAATGTAAAATAATCTTATTAACAGAAAATATATTAAAGGAAAGTCGTTGATTCTGACATAGATCTAAAAGAAATAATCCCTTATTTCTCGAAATTGCACTTTATTAACACTGATAAAAACATGATCTATTTAAGTAATTAAAGAAATAAAAAGTCATAATTTATATATTTGTAGCTTGTATACAAAATCAATTAAAAAATTCTACAAATGCAAAAATAAAATTTTACAATTTTCTTGTTTAACTTGCGTAGTTTAAATAATAGTGGCTATTGATACAATTACATTGTTTTATATATGTTTGTAGCTTCTTAAATCAGCTTTATTTTTATTTTTTTCTCATTTTTTTCATAATATGATTTTAAATATAAAATCGGTGCAGCGTCACTGAAAAACCGACACCTGTCTCTAAGACAGACCCATAAGCTAACTTAATCTTTATAGTGTTGCGTTATATATAGCGTTAAACAGCCCTATCAAAGCTAAAGGCAATCGTGTATTTATGGAAAACTCTCAAAAAAAGAAATTGCGCGTCCTGCAGAACAACATAAAGTATGTACATGAATTAACAAAAAATATTTTATATAAAAGTAAAAGCATTTTAGAAAATCTTATATACATTTACTTGTAGATATTTTACACAGATGATTCCTGTAAAAAAAAGAATATATAACATTATCATTTACTGCGTCAGTTTAGAGGTTCATTTTGTCAAATGCTCATTTTTTTCTTATTTTACAAAAAAGTTAATTATTACAAAATTACAAAAATTACTATAAAAACTGCTATATTATTTGAGGAGGCACTTTCTAGTTCATATTTATGTTTATAAAATTTTAAAATTTAGCTTTTGTATAATAAATATTGTCCAAAATAAAAATTTTTTGAGAAATAAAAAAGGCTATATTTTCACTCTATTGGAATGAGATTTCAGTCCAAGAAGTTTAGAGAGTATGTTGGTTATCTGATGACATTCCTCTATTATTAATACAAAAAGTCTGTCAGATTGTATATTTATGACTAATTTTAGAAAAATGTTCGTATCTGAATCGGAAGAGAGAATATAATTGTTATGTCTATATAACAAGATACAAAGTTTATACAATTATGTATTATAACTTCTTTATTTTATTGATTTTTAATAATTACGTACAGCTAATGAAATAATACTGTCAGACGTCACATTTGTGCCGTGACTGCAATTCTAACAGTCCTCAGAACCACTTTTGTTCCCATGACTTTATAAAACTAGTTGAGGAGTATTTAAATTTCAGAATCGTCATATTGTAGTTGCCGGAACTCTACTTTGTTTTCTATCAGAGTATGTTATTTCTGAAACAAGCGGGCATAAATTTCGCTTTGTAAAGGAAAACATGAGAGACAGCAGGTACAGAACGCTTAAAGTGGATTCTACGATTTCGCATGATCGATCGTGCTCCACGGAATTTCTGCCGACGACAGGAGCTGCTTATCTCACTTTGATCCCATGCTTTAATCCTTTCCGCGAATGTCCACCATCGTCATCGAGTCTCATCCTCACTATCGCTATATACCTGTGTCCTACTACCGTCTCTTTTGACATCAAATGCTTCGGCATTTAATGCGTCCCACCGCGTTTGAAGAGCGCTACTTAGCCGTCGATTCGTCTAGACAACGAACTCTCGTCCTTGACAGATCAAAAGAATATCGGTGTGGAGATGATGACGTTGGCTCCATCGCGTCATGCCACGTGACCTCGAAGAACGGATCGTTTAATGGCACCCTTGAGTCCTTTAATCTCCCTTACATCAATATCCAACGAGCTGCCTTGTATACCTGATAGTTTCGGCATCAAGTGTTAATTTATTTTAGTGGAGACGAAAATGTATTTCAATTAATATCTTTATATTATTAAATTTTATAAATTAATTGTTAAGAATTTTGTAATAAAACAATTTCGAAAACTGATTTTCGCATTATGATATTGCTTCTTATATTTATATTTATGTGTTAAAAAAAAATGTGTCTAAATGTTAAATAGTTTATTATTTAATATATTATTTCTCTAATTTTTGTATTCTTATATAAATTTATTTGCGTTTTAATATAAATATTAAATATAAACAGATGGAAAAAAATATCTATTGAATAAATGAATTTTACTTTTTTTATAAAAATGTAAATGTATAACTTAATGTATATTTACTTTTCTTTAGAAATATTCTAAGAATAACTAAAAATATTATCTATTACACGAAATAATGTATTTTTACGAGCTGAAATTAAATTTGGCCTAAGTTTCTTGCTTAATTTCTCAAGATGCCGATAACTCGATGATTACATGACAATGACCTACGTTTCTTTCATAAGAAATTAAAAATGAAATAACAAATAAAAAAACGTAAAACTTTAATCTAAATATTTAAGCGCGACAATAATTACCCCCTTTACTTTTCAAATTAAAAGAGATATGTGATATTAATATCACACCCACATCTTCTTTAGTTTAGTCTTTAGTTTAAAAAATAAAGGAGGCAATTATTTAAATTATATTTAATAATGTAAATGTAATATTTAAAACGTTGCGTATACATAATAATAATTCGTGAAAATTACTTTGCCTGAAAACAGGAAATAGATATAACTTTAAAATAATATGATCATTCACTTTAATTAATGATCAACTAATTTCTGATCAACAAATGACACATTCGTGCTTCGTAATTATGAAAAGGCAAGAATAATATACGAAAAGTGGAAACTCTTGACATTAAGATAATACAGACGTTACACATTTCTGACTATTAATTAAAAATTAAGCGTAACCTTTACAAAACTCATTTACGCTGCGTAAATGAGTTTTACAAAGGTTGCGCTTAATTTTTAATTTTTTTTTGTACTGCGTAAATTACGTAAGATTTGATTTAATTAGGTAGTTTTTAAAACATTATAAAATCGCACATCACAAGAAAACTGACATTTAAGTACATATTATAAATGATCCAAAAATGTAAAAAGATATGCAAACAGATTATTAAATACAGTATAGTATAATCTGTAACGCGCCATGATATTCACATTCCAGATATTATCTATACGTATACTCTTATCCACGAAATGACGAATGGTTATTGTACACTTCGCAAGCAAGCGACCTGATTTCAGCCAGCAACTTGTGGCGAAACTCAACCAAATCCGTTTTCCTGCCTGTCCGCCCAAGTTGGAGAACAACATGGCGAGTTTCGATTCGCCTCGTATCCTATTCGAAGATCGTTTGTCCACATACATCACCCATTATCTCCATTATTTCATTTGGCTTACGTTATAGAAGACCCTGTCAAAGACTGGTATTCATATTGATTCTTATATTTAAGATTGATTTATTAAGTAGTCTTCAGATGTCACGAACCAATCGGAGCACCGTATTAGCACTTTAAGGGGATCCTAAAGACGATTAGTCATATTGTAAATAGTGCTTACACACAGATGATTTACATATCACTGACACATCACTACATCAATATCTTACTCACGCATGCCACATAACCATATACATTTTCGTATAACAATAACATTTTAATTAGACATCTATGATCTGATTGCACCAACGTACTTTGACTTTAAGCGAGACTTAAAACTCTCAATTTTTCTTTAAAGCCGACAGAGAGGAAGAGATACAGAGAGTTTTAAACTTTGCTTAAAATCAAAGTAACGTTGGTGCAACCGGAACTTAGTTTCTTTGTGCAAACTACTAGTTTGTGGACTACTATTTTATAAATACAAATTGCACAGCTTTTATATGAAGCAAATGTTGTCACGATGTGACAGCTCTAGAGCGCTATATTGGACTAAGAAATAGTAAAAAGATCTCAATTTCGAAACTTTTTGTCATTCCCAACTTAGACTCCACCTCACAGACACGTTAATGCAATTTAATCCTGGAAAAGGATTTTCGAGTTAGTAAAAGAGGAAAAAAGTAATGGTTATACAAGAATTATATGGTTTAATCAGTAATACAGATGAATTTAGAATTCCCCTACGACAGTATTTAAAACGGTCTTAAAATAAGAACCGATTATGAACCAAAGATTTCTGTACCCTAATTCTGTAACTCTTAACGACAGTATATTATATTGTCGCTACACAGATATTATATTTACGTATAAAAAAAACCCTATGCAACGACAACATAATGAACTACTGTTAAAGGTGCGCTCGGGGCTACTAATGTCATTTTATCCTTACTTTACATCTAATAAATGACAAGATGGAATAACAGAAGTAGCATTAATAGCGTCTCACCGAAAGTACCATAAGAGTCATAGATAATTGCGAACGGAGGTATACTGGATGCTTATCGACATGTCATTGGGCATTCACTCGAGGTATAGAACTGCTTCAACACGATTCGGTTAATCTTAAGAACAGCCAAATCGTTCAAGAGGAATTATAAGAAATCATAAAAGATTAATTTATATTTTCTAAATGTCGACACGATTTGATTAATATCACGACGAAAATTGGAGGGATACAAAAGAGATAGTCTTATTTTAAAAATATATGAAAAAGTTCGATGATAATAAAAGAAATATTTAGAAATTAATTTAATTAATATATTATACTATATACTCTTATTTTTTACGTGTTTATGTCGATTGTAATATTTACTCGTACAAATTGATACAAAGAGAAGGATAAAAATCAAGTTAAAAAAAAATTCATCATTTAAATAATATCTATCAAATTCTGTATCAAATAAGATTGCTTAGTATCGATAAGACATTATTCACATAGTAACTCAAACTTCTAAATACTTTACAATTTAAATAGTTTGAAGTACGGATATTTTATTCGTGATTCCTTTTAATTCTAATGTTCATTGATCACGTATACGAACGATACTTTATTATGTGTACTATTTGTTTCTGATAACGGTGATGTTCTTTACGAAGAAATAACAGAGAGAAAAATAAAGGAGAGAGGAGGACAGAGTAACTACGAGCAACCACTAGTCGGGGTCTATCGACCGACGTGGATCAGAGACTAGAAAGCGGAAAAGGGTCAGAAGCGCAGAGGAGAAAGGACGGCGCGGACGAGGAGTTTCGACGACACGTACCCAAATATGCAGCGAATAGTAGTAGATATACTGATGCACGATCGATTTTTTCCGACCTCGTGATCGCGGTTCGTTAGGCCCGATTCACAGTGGATGCCTCGCGTTGAATAACGAGAAACAAGAAGGAAGAAGAACGAAGGATGAAAATAACAAATAAAAATAGAGAATGGAAAGAGCGGCATAGTTTTCATGAAAATCACCAATATTTTGGAACGCTTTATTATTGCTTCGTAGGTATGCTACGTTAATTATGTTAATAACAGACTGAAAGAAAAAATTAAGATACATGTACAAAGTATAGAAAAAGAAAAAATGTATGCGCAAAAAAATATAAATATGAAAACTCCGTATATAAATTATTTACACACATACTCATGTAAGTGTATAGTGTTCACTAGTACTATTTTATATACAAATAAGATTATACTTTTGAGGCTTCCACGGGTACTTTCTACGTAGAAGTTATGTGTTTCGCAGATTATCTATGTGTCCATACATTCCATATTCATTCTTCGAATGCCAACGTTTCGCGAATGTTGCAGTTTACTTCATCAGGACGAGTATATCAGACAGTTCCTAATAAAGTGAACTGCAACGTTCATGAAACGTTGGCATTTCAAGAATGGATATGGACTCAAAATTAATCCGCGAAAGATATAGCTACTATGAGTAAAATTATAATAAAATTTTATAAAAATTATAATCTTATTCGTACCTAAAATTATCATATGTAAAGTTACTAATTAAACAATCGTTAAAAAAAAAAATAAAATATGAAAGAAATTATATACACACAAAACAGGTCAATTAGCACATAGTAATATTTAATTTTACAATATGTATGTGTAGACAATATAAAAATCATTTATTTATCAGTATAGTACTCAACATTTCATAAAAGCACTATTCTGTTTTTTGTTATTTATTCAAAATTTTTTTACTCGGTTTTTATATTACTTAAATATTTTACAACATATTCTACAATATAATAATTTTACATAAAATTTATTTACTAAAACATTAAATGGAGAATTGCTTTCTCTCTAATTCTCTAAAACAATAACTTTTATATACATTTTACTTTATTGGACAACCAGACGCACTGTGCAATTACGTAAACATGTGCATACAATTTAATGACAAAAAAATTTTTAATTATTAATGATTATCAACGTTATTCATGCGATATAATCATTATAAAAATTAAAATAATCTCTCTTAGTTTTAATATTTTTGAGCTTAAAAATCTGAAAAAATAATTTCAAAGAATTAAGAGCGAGCTATGACAATTACGTCGAACGGATTTGAAATTGGACTGAGAAGTTGAGTCGACGTTGGCGAAGACTATTTTTGTTCGCGAACGAAAGCGACATTCCTATTACGTTTCCGCGAGTCTCAATGATTACTCAGTCGTACCTCAAGAATGGTGCAACAAACCGAGACATGTATGCTTGAAAGATGAGTCGACAAGATATTCCCGTGTCCGTCGCCTCTTTCATGTGACCTTTTGATAATTTTGAGAAATGGAATTGATCTAAGACTGAACTTTTTTTTATTAAATGTAATTATGCTGTACATATTATTAGCTTCGATGAATTATGAATAATTAAAGTAAGAAAATGAGAAATATGATCTAAAGTTACTTAAATAATACAAATTTAATTAATCTCGTTCAGAGAAATAAACTTCTGATAAAATTGACTCACTTCTAAGATTACTTTATATTTAAATTATGCGTAAAGTTCAACATTATACATAGTGAACTAATTATCAGTAATAAAGACAATAACAGTAATAAAAGACAATAATAAAAGACTATCAGGAAGTATAAAATGAAGATTAGTGAAATTAGTTTCCCAGGCATCTCTAGATTCTTCCAATTTCATTTTTCTAATTCCAATATATTCACAATTTTTTGGAATTATCATTGTATTATATGCAATTATTACACGATAACTTGATAGCAGATTTATCAGAGAATTGTATACAGTTTGCGTCATTTAGGCATATCTGACTGCACAAAAGTTTACAAACTTATCTTTATCTTTGTCAATGATGTCATCAAGAAAGTGTATCAGACATCAAATAAATTATAATTTTTAAAGAATCCTCTTCCGATTGATTCCGACTAATCACTGTTACATTGAGTGAACATCGTTATCAATATTAAACTACTTTTTCGAATAAAACTTTTGACATCATCTAAATGATGAATCTTTCCTTCTTAGTATCAATTTAGCGATACGTATCAATTTAGCGGGTAATCGATAAATGACAGATAAGGATTAAAAAAATGTTCAAGTATCGCGATCATTATTTTTAGAGCAAACATTGTTGTATTTTTAATATTATCATCTTCATTTAAAAAAATACAGCATTAATTAAACTCTCATTTGTGATAATTATTTGTATCATAATTTTAAAGAAAGGGTTTGCAAAATCATAAAAAAAACCTATCTACTTATAATTTATTTTTTCTCATTACTGAAGGCGAACGTATTACTTTTTTCTTTTTCTCAATTAGCTACGTTTTGATCGATGTTTTTGTTAAATAAACTCTTTCTGAATTGTAATATTTTTAAGGAGTCAATTTTTTACAACGTTGCTTTAATTGCTCGTAATTTTTGTAAAATTACAATGTTTTTAAATCGAACGACTACAAATCAATTTATTCAATAATTTATTTTCATTATTTTTAGAAAATATCATTTAATTTTTTTATGCTCTTTTTAATTCTTTTTTATTTTATATCCTTTTGCTTTCTTCTTAATTTAATACTTAATGAAAGTCTATACGAAGGAGTGAATTGATGTCACACCTTGATATCTCTTACTATTACACAGATAAGAGTATAAATGCACATATACGAATCCATCGTGTATCTCGAAGATAACACGAAGAAGCTCGATGTCCCTTGAGACGAGATTCTCAACAAATCATTGGGAAACAGATGAATTTAAGATAGGATTATAATAGCGTGAGTGCCCATTGAATGTGAAATCATCCTGAGTAAATTTCTATCACACTAATAATACATAAAATAATTCAACTCTACATAACTGCAGTGATTATTAATCGTAACTATCAAGAAACTTCACAATATGTAATATCTAGCATTAGTAACTATTTAACTAATCAACCTAGTTCCATTAATGTAAAATTAACTTTAATCTCAATTTAACATACTGTTTATGTTTTTCTAATTCTAAGAATTATGCCCGTTCTTATTAATGTAGTTTAATTTTAATCTCGATTTGACTAACTCTTCATCTTTTTTTAGTTCTAATCTAAACATTAGAAAAAAAATGAAAAACGTTTCGTATCGTATCATTATAAAATCGTATTCTTGAATGTTGAAAGAGTGTACCAGAATTTTGTCGGATTTTTTGGAGCCTGAAAACCCTTTGAAAAATACAATCAAGCATCCAGTTGAACTAGAAAAGCCGTGAAGAAAACATTGCATCATGGAGGGTTAAAGTCAATCTTACGGTGGTGGAACCTATAATCCTCGTTTCTATCAATGTAGTTTAATTTTAATCTCGGCTCAAATAACCCTTCATCCTTTTCTAGTTTTAAAAATTTTAAAAAATTATTAAAGAAAAATAAAGAGCAAGTTGAACTGCAGAGACTAAAGTTAATCTACATTGGTAAAAACGGTCATAAATCAGATTTAGGTTGACTCATATTTATTTTAACGTGCACAATTGCAGTCAATCTTTAATTTTTATTTATCTGCTACGAAATGTACCCGCAATAATTATGTCTGATTTTACTGCAAGTAGTTCGGGAGGTGCGGTTATGGAGTAAGTTCAAGTGATTGTAGCGCAATAGTGGATGGGGCGTGCATTATACTAACTACTTGCACCCGCCCTCTTGGAGAAACAATACAATTTCAGTTCGAAACGTTTCGATACTGACTCCATTAGAAAGTCGAATGTCAGCGAGACGTACGGCATTTCGTTAGATATTACACATCCACTAATTACTACGACAGTAAGTCCAACGTCATCCCGCGATTTGGTCATCCTCTCCCGCCCTCGGGGGAGCGAGATTGGTCAACCGGAAGTCGCCGATCTCCAACTCCGGAACAGAAACGGGATCATCTCGAAGCGGTGCTCGAGAGATCTTCTTTTTCAACTTTTTCCCGTTCCGATCGGTTCACCCTACTGACGAACCATTCTCAACCCGTTCTCGAAGTCACCCCCAAACTCACACACCCACATTCAACATAAATATACTTTATATATATATATACATTACACAGAGCCACACATTCACATCGTTATGCCCACGCACACGATGCGCCCCTGCCCCCGTTTCCGCTCGCTTCTCGTTCGCTCAGCTCCTCACCCTCTTGCTTCTCACCCCTCGCTAAAAATCGATCCGCTACCGGCCTGGACAGCAGCAGTCCACGTCGAACGACTCAGAACCTGCACCCTTTCCTCGACAAACGTAAACGGGGGGCAGGCTGGCAGGCATCAAGCTGCAGACACCTCAACACATTCAATCGATCCCCAATCAACGCCATTACGTGACGAAGACCGGAGCAGATCGGAGATGGTTGATCACCGGCGAACGTAATTGCTCTGTCGCAGTGTCACCACGAGGTGTGGTGCCTCCCGGAGTAATCCTTCTTACCTGTCCGTTACTACGCGCGACAATCGACCGACATCGCTCATCCTCGCGCGATCTTGCTACTGCGGTTCACCACCGCAGTTCACGGCGCCAGGGCGGCATCGAACGATGATCGCCCACTCTCTCTCTCTCTCTTTCTCTCTCTCTCTCACTCTATCTCTTTCTCTCTCTCTCTTCTACAGGTTCCGTTGTCTTTCTCCGAGAGTTGTGTCACTCACTCATCGAAGTCGCGTAAACACGTTTTTCCTCCGCGATTTCGCACAATTCCCCTTAATTCCTGCGGCGATCCCCACGCGCGACTTCGGTCGCGCCTTCGTGAAATCGCGGCTCGGTCGCGCTTTCGTGGAGCCTAGCGAATCTATGCTGCTCCACGATTCCGCTTGCGCGGTTCCGCACGATCGCTTCGACCTTTCGCAAATTTTTTACGCTGACTCGATCCGATCGCGCAATCTCTCCTCTCCTCGCGAACTCTTCTCGCCCCCGTGAGAGTCGTCGCTACTACGCTCCGAACTACGCTCCGGACTGAACGGTACACGCGTGAACCCGTTGTTACGACCGGCGGCATCAGACTGCGAGAAAGAGCGCCGGACACCCGCGGACGCGTTCACGGCCCTCTGACACCTCCTCACCGCGCCGTCAACCCCTGTCGCCCCTACAACACCGCGCCGGCCGCCACGGTTTCGACGACGATGTCGTTGGTTCCCCCTCTCCCCCCCCCACCCCCACTCGCTCGTTCTCTCTCTCTCTCTCTCTCTCTCTCTCTCTCTCTCTCTCTCTCTTTCTCTCCTTACCCCCTCGATGGTGACCACGTCTACATCCTCGCTCTCTACCTCCGCCGTCCTTAGCTCGCACAAGCGCACTACTCGATGACGCGCCACGGCTGCGCGTCATCATCGCCGCGCCGCTGCCGGGGGATAATCGTGCTCACGATAGTATCAGAATACAATTGGGATTTAAGACTAAAAAAAGGTGGCAATATAAGAGAGTATAAATATATATGATAAAATAATGAGTCATGAATTCTTTAATTCTGTTCACATATCGACGTATCTCGAAATCGATGTAATTCGTAAAATTAAACGTTTCCAAGTGAAACGCGAATACGTCTATTCACGTGAGAGATAGGCGCAGAAGTTGCACAGAACAAGACACACAGTTGAAATTTTTATATCTTTTTTGAAAATTTTTCTTATCGTCTCGTATTTCGCCACACTCATATTGTATTAAAATTTATGTTACTTTCTCTAAGCACTTCTGACATTTAACAGTTTCATTCGACATAGCTAGATATATCTAAGCTTTAAGAGCAGAGAATCGAAAGAAAGCATAAATACACAAATAAAAATAATAAAAGAAATATAAACTTAAACATTATATGTACATACACTTGAAAGAAAAATATCTCACTTTCTACCATAGTAAAAATTAATATAATTAGCTGTATAAAAATATTTATATATAATTCATATATAAATATATGTATACATATGTTATACATACTATATACATATAAAATTATGAATATGCATCAAATTAAATGTATCTATCTATTTAAAATAAATTTATATTTATACATATATACATAAATTTAAATTTATAAATCACTAAAGAATTATTATTAGTCTTCTCTCTCTCTCTCTCTCTCTCTTTGATTTGCGTTTTTTATACTTGAGGATACCATCTCAAAGCGCGTAATATATTGAACTGTCTTTCTATCTTACTCTTATTCTTACTCTTATCCTTTTTCGGCTCAAAAACAAAACACACACTGTCTTGTATATTTATTATATTAAAGTAAATAAAATAAGGAATAAATATGATATTTTAATAATCGCTATTGAATATTTATTTTGCAATAATTACAATATATTTTAGTATATGTTATAATATAATTAATACAATTGTACTAAGTGATTAATATTTGCAAACGTTTATTTAATGAATTAATCCCACTTAATCATCGATGATAAAATTATCGATTTTGTAGTTAAATAATGCAATTAAATAACGTTAAATTCGATTCTGTGTTCGGTCATAATTATCTTAATTGATTCCGCGTGATAAAATCTTTGCACGTACGTCATTGGTTATATAGTGCTATTGTTTTCGCGGATAAGTCTCGTTGCGACGACCTATCGTTGACGCCTTTCCATCCCTCGTGCTATGCCACTACCCCCGAGGGTCCCCGAGTCGGACGTCAAAAGGGTGGCAGCACGTGTTTGTCTAGGATTGCTATTCGCAAATCGTGAACAACGCAGACGCAATGTCCTCTATGCGATATCATTGCTGTATTTGTAGAATTAAACTGATTTAAAGATATGCCCCTTTTGATTATAAATCCTATGATCCACTCTTTTACTATCATACTTTTCTAGTATAATGTTTTCATAAAGTATTTAATTTTTTTTAATCTACAGAAGTTTAGTAATACACTACAGCGATAAAAATGTAATCTGGTATATATACTCTAAATATAGAATTAATAGAATATATATATAATGTCCGTTCTGGAATAATTTTAACTATCCTTCTAATAGCAGGTAAATTAAAAGAGTAAAATTACACGTTTTTTTTACGGATTTTATTTATTTTATTTATTAGAAAATTTTATTAATTTTTAGAAAAGTGTAAGAAACTGTTAAGTATAATGAATCATTATGTTAATTATAATAGGATGAAAATGAATTGTCTTTTAATTAGACGTTTTGTTGTAAATATTTAAATATATATATAAACTTTATATATACCTTACGATTAGCAAATATATTAAATTAAGTAGAAACATTCTAAAAATTAGGATGATATAATTTATAAAAGAGATAATAATTAAATTATGATTATTCTCGTCAAGAATTAAACATTCTTTTAAAAATATTTAAATATTATCTTTATTACATTGTGTATATATAAAATAAAATAATAAATACTCTTTCAAATTTTGTAGAGTATCAAGCTATTTGAAATAAATCAAACTAATTGGGAAAAATTTTCTTTTTGCAAGTAAGTTTCTTAAAAATTTATATGTGATTAGAATATTTAAAAAGTTATAGTTAAAAAATAGTCAAGAAATAACTTGTTGCATAACGGCCAGAATGCGTTTGCGAAGAATTCTATTATAATATAATCGATAAGAGAAGATACGATATAAACGACTTGTATCGGTTTTCTAATTTTCGCGGTATTTAAGACTAGGTCAAATTTATGTGAAAAAGGATCGTTGATCTTCGCAAGACACGAACAATATTTAGGCGCGGTTTCGTGTTGGAGTTAATTCACTTCGCTCTGATTAGACAAAAAAGAGCGGCGCACCCTCGCAGGACTTCGATCCTCGAAATAGATAAATGGATAAGCATCAAATGTGTATGACGCAGATTCAATAGCACGCCAAATAATATGATGAGAAAATCATAGACTTGATTCATTTATAGAAAAAAAATTGTCGTATTAAAATTAATAATAACTTTGTTTTCTTCATATGTTTCTGATTTTCTTTTTAATTGCGTATGATACAAAATTAGTGATTCTTTTCTATAACTTAATACGCTGTTCAAACAAGTCGTAATATCGGATA
>NW_017305843.1:1541793-1544386 GCF_001594115.1 Trachymyrmex septentrionalis | reverse complement strand
ATATATATATAGAGAGAGAGAGAGAGAGAGAGAGAGAGAGAGAGAGAAATATATAATTACACACACGCGCGCCCCCAAAAAGAGAAGCAAATTTAATTAATAATATATTAAATAACATAAATACAATTCAAACAATAAACACTATCTTATATTAATACTTCATAAATTGCATAAATTACATTTTATAATATTTTTTACAGAAATAATTTGTGTAGTATAAAACAGACTTTTTACAATATTTTATATATTGTACTTAAAATTTTTTAAACGTTTTAAAATTATTTTTTAATGTTTATATTTTATATTTCAATTTTATATTTGAAATTTTTACAATTACAAATTTAGTTCTATGTTTAACAATCTATCAACATAATACCTTCTAATTAAATCAGAAGAAGTTCTAATTATGTACTTGATCGTGTTTTTTTAGATGTGAAATCAATACCTCATATACGGAAAATCATGAAGTAATCACTCTTCATGCATCACTGGAAAATCATGAAATCACTCTTTATGTATTACTGTGTAAATAATAAATGAAAGACTGTTTTTAGTTTCTCTTTCTTTATTGTCTGTCTGTTTACTTATATACCTCTGAAAAAAATATTTTCAATAATTAAATAAGTAAATAATTTGAATAATTATAAAAATGATTTTATATTTTGCATGATGTAACACAGTTGAACCTGTTTAATAAATAGAATAAAATAAAGATAAATATTCAGCTATATTAAAAAATATTAAATTAGAATAATTGCAAATAAGTTAACAAAATTTTATTTATTTCCTAATATATGTAAAAATGTTGAAATGTATTTCTCTTTATTTAATGTTGCAACAAAAAGTTAAATATAACGTAAATAGGATAGTAATAGAAAGAAATTTATGTATAACAACCTATGGCATTATTAATAATAATCAATATTAATTTATCATTTTAATATAGTAACTATAAAATCTCTGAGTATATTTTTTTCAAAGATATTTATTATTATGCATAAATAAGAACTTGGTTTATAACAAAATTTATGAAAATCCATTTTTATCATTCCAAGAACAATAACAATGCACACATAGTAATATAAACATAATCTCTTGTATTAAAATTACAACAGTTTATGTGATATACATATATACATTCTCGTAAAAAAATGTTAATAATTTCGAAAATAAAGAGAGAGATAGTGTATTCTATTAAAAGATATGTTTAAACTTAATAAAGGTTCATTTAAAAAAAAACGTTAAAAAATATCAAAAGATTCCTTCGAGCCGGATTTGAACCAGCGACCTATGGATATCTGCTCGTAAAATCTTCCAACTACAGTCCACCGCTCTACCAACTGAGCTATCGAAGGTACTTGCGGAATTCCGCCAATGAATTCATTATATGGTAAAACTTAAATCTCATTATTAACTTAAAATTTGTAAGTATTAAAATATCTTTTCCCACAACAAAAAGCAACTTATCAAATAATTTTGCTACAATATAAGATAATCAGATCTTATATCATTAATTATTCTCTTTAAATATGCGTCAGTAAATATTTTAAAAACAATTTTTCTTAAATATCCATATATAGTAAGTAATTGATAAAATATTTAGAGAAATTTACATAAACTATTTTAAACAAAAACTTATAAAATTTGTTACATTTCTTTAGAAAAAAAAATATTATATTTAGAAAATATACATTAATTTTTCTCTGTACTGTAAATAATAAATTATTATTCTAGATTATACTTTGTTATATTATTCTTATAATAATATAAGATTAAATCTTTAAATTATTAAAATTTAATTGCCATTGGCGACAATCTGCAAATGCTGCTCATACATTTCACAGTCAATAAATTATCAACGTAATATTGACAATTTTATAATAAATGGGTTATGACAAAATTTTACTGTAGAAAATTTAGCTAAAAGGTGATTTAAAGGCTATTTAATCAATAACGTTTCGGGAACCGTCGACCTTTCTTGATAATGTCATAGCGCATATTATGTGACATCACTGCAATTTTAGATCTTTGTTACTTTATTGCTTATTATCCAAGAAAATGTCTCGAAGTCATTAACTTTGTACTCGTATGTGGAGCTTGGTTTAAATATTAGGAAATTCACACAAATAAAACATATAGATATTACAATTATATAACATCAAAATACAATTAATACAACCGTATAAATAAGTTGCTTATGTTATATTATTCATCATTATTTTGACATCAACTATAATTACGTCTTTAACGTTTATTATTTGTATTTGAACAAATAATAGTAGCTATTTGCTGAGAATTTAATTAAAAGTTTAAATATTAAAAGTTTAATATTTAATATAAAATATGCCCAGTAAATGAGAATGGATTGAAACCCATTCAGTTCTTTAAAAAAAACTCATTCGCGAGAACATTAGGTGAATTCTTTTCAATCTGAACGCATCTTTATTCTTTTATAAAATTATAGACAATCATCAAGCAATTCTAAAATACTTATCATAAATTGAAAAATATATAATTGTAATTATTTAACTCATTTATCAGTACTCAATTCAAAATTTTAAATAGAAAATGCAGTTTTTTAATACTTGGATCT
>NW_017305843.1:1530019-1541668 GCF_001594115.1 Trachymyrmex septentrionalis | reverse complement strand
AATATTATTTTACTTATCTGTTATTTAAATTGCGCATAAATTGAAAGAAAATTAATGTGTAACTTTAAATTTATACATTAATTTTATTTTGAATTAGATTAATTAATATTAATTAGTTATTAAATTTCAAAAATAATTGAAAAATGTTTATGTATTTGTTAATTTCTGACGGGTTTATATTACTAAAAAGAATAAAAATATAAAATATGGAAATTATGGGACAGTTCTATGTAATATAATAAAACATACAGTGTGTCTTGCGTATAACAGAAAAAAAAAATTAGTTGCCTGCGACCGTGACAGGACTCGAACCTGCAATCTTCGGATCCGAAGTCCGACGCCTTATCCATTAGGCCACACGGTCAGTTGTAAGCTGTGACTTCAACCAAGTATATCAACGAATTTGATCGATTTTCTTGTCGTATATTAAGCTTAGAATATTAAAATTAATATGATCTTATATATAAATGCTACTAAAAAAATCTTAAGATGCATTCCATAACATTATAATTCATAATTTATATTTAACAGCGTTATTATATATGTATATTGATCTCTTCCTCAACAAATAATCGACATTCACATCATTAATGATGCATTTACTGTCGAGCGAAATAATTATTAATTCGAATTTTATATCCAAAAGATTTGTAATAATTATAAGTAAAATTATTTATTTATCGCATTACTGATAGCATTACTATTAAATCATTGGCAATGGATAAATTTTTTCGTGACTTAACTTTGGAACACGGATAGAACGTTGACATTATCGACCGTTTTAATCATTATTAAAATATATATAATTTTTATGTATGCTAATTTATGAAACATTTGTATAAAAATAAAGAACTTAAATACTGCATTATATAAACTAAATAATATATATTATTCAGATATATTTATATATCAAATCGACCAATTTCAAGAAATTTATATTGGCAGTCGATCAATATAAATTTTTCTACCTGCATCATATCTCGGTAATATTACTTACCTATTTTCTCTAATCTCCAATAGATGGCAATACGTTCAATTTTTGTTTGGGGCGTTCGAGCGTTAGTCATTTTTGGTTAAGTTATCAATTGAATGTCATCGTAACAATGACAACACCCCTTCAAACGCAGCTTTTGAGTGCTTTGGGGAACAAAACAAAATATCTTGCGGAATTAAAGAAAACATTCGCGCGTCCATTAATACAACGTGAGTTATTTTATTAAAAACGAACTAAAATTATTTTAAAGAATTGTAATTGAATTAAATAAGAGTTAGAGTGAATTATTGAATTAATACTGCATAAAATTTACTTAATTATATATAACAAGAAGAAACACAGGATATCTATGTTATTTGTATAATAATTATTTAAAATATATAGTTGCAGTAAAAGCAATAGAACTGGAACATATAGAAGAAGGTATATTAGAAAGAATAAGTAAAAAATATAGCATACCTGAAGAACATGTAGATGAATATTACGTTGCTATTCTTACAATTTTAAAAATATATCTACGATCGCAATGCCATAATATTAAACCTGTGGAATTTAAACAATGTTTGGAAGAATTGAAGTAAGTGTACATATATATATTAAGTTCTGTAACTCATATTAACTCTTATAGTTTGTGACATTTATATTTTTCTATAATAAATAAATTCATATCTATAACGATAATTGTTATAAAGAATAATGATAAAGAATAATTTTAATAATATATTATTTTTATAATAGTATCTAAAAAGTTATACGGAATTTTTCTTAGCTATTTTTTATGCATATTGCAGATTGAATCCAGAATGTGTGGAAGATTTATCCTCTGTGATTTATGGTCCAAAACAAGCAGACTTATTATTAGGTTTAATTCAAAGAACAAAATTTAATCCACAACTTATATCCTGCAAATGGCGCATAGATATTATAATCTCATCAAAGTATGTTTGGGGTTTTTTTTGTAGTAGATATTTATCATAAAATAATATATTTTACAGAGAATTCTAATATATTTTTCCATATATATTGCAGTATATTAAACAGAGTACTAGAACCAACTATTATAATGGAATGGATTTTCAATACAGGTGAATGTGTGACTTTTGAATTATCTTTAGCAAAGTTTCATCAATTGAGACATACTATAGCTACCATTCTTGTTGAGTTGCAAGCACTGGAGCGGCATAGCATTTTTAAAACTATTCTGTCTAGCTGACAGTAACAATCTTCAATTTGTTACTAAGAGCAATTCTGAGGTAACAGTTTGCTAGGTAATGATTTATTAATTTTAAATTCTGAAAATATATAAATATTTACATTTCTACTTGCTTATATCCAGTTTATTGCATTACAATAATGTATTAAAAATGTAAAAATTATTTACATTAAAATTATAAGTAACAATTGTTTGTTATTATTATTATGTTATAAAAAAACTCCGATTTTTCATAAATGTTATTCCAATAATTTCTAATATAAAAATATAAATGTCGGATCTTTCAATAATATAAAAACATTCCTCTCATGCGTTATATTTTTTTATCAAAAAATTTATGTACTCAAATCTTTTTTAATTAGACCACTTTCTTAAAAAAACAAGATATATATATGTATTTCAATCACTCGTTACTTTCTAATAATTTTTTGTTTTGATAATTATGATGACATTTTCCTCGATAATTATGTAAAATATCTTATTGCGAATCTGAAAATAAAAGCCAAAAGTTTGCAACTGAGAAATATGCATTTGTTGACAATTATGTCTATTATATTTATAAAAATTTGTCTCTATTGCTACATTCATGTGTAATGATCTATTTTTAGTATAAGGGTGATATTTCATTTATGCGTTTTTGTCGTATGACAAATTTTTCAAACGTGTTGATTGGCTATAGAATAGAGAGATCCGAGGACTTCTCTATCCTGCATACATTTGTCGTACGACAAAAACACACAAATGAAATAGCACCCTTAGATTGAATTTCAATTCGAGTATCGAGCGTCAGCATGAAAATGCAGCTTATAAGATTATTATCAGTTTTTAGTAAAGCGAAAGATATTTTCAATTATTAGGATATTTTTTATTTATTTCACAAAAATAAACATGATGATTTTATAATCTAACCTTAAAGAACAGTTTATAGCTCTGTATCGTTCGGAATTAATTCTTGATACTCAAATTGCTCTAAGATCACGTAGAATTCCTTTACTAAAAGTTAAAACATAAGACCGGAAGAACGCCAATACCGGGTATCGGGTATCAACGGGAAACAGCACAATTCCACCATGATTGACAGTTGATAGTTCGCATTCGCGCCTTCTACATCATGAAACAGTTGCACACACCAATTTACAGATTTACTATTTCATCGAAAGTATCAATAGATGGCGGCGTTTAAAGGGACTTGAAATTTGACCAATCAAAAATCAGTGGGTATGATTCTTACTAGAGTGACTCTAAAGGCTTAAACACAATAAGTACAGGCAATAGGCACAAGCAACAGGAAATAACGAGCCGTCCAATCAGAACTCTGGAATGTAACTTTGATATTATATCCCAGAGCTCTGATTGGATGACGGCTCGTTATTTCCTGTTGCCTGTATCTATTGCTTATACCTATTGTGTTTAAGCCTTAAAATCACGTGATCAAGTTCGCTATCTACTAACTCGTATCTCAAATTTACATTGCCGAACGCACAGTTTAGTCCGCTCTACCTGCTCAGGATAAGTGAAGCCAAAATTTGAAGCCATCCTGTATAATTCAGTGATTGAATGCCAGTAATAGGTCTGCTCTCTTTACATCTACTCTATTGTATCTGTTTGGTTGTTTATATTTTTAGATCTAACGAAATATGCCAATCAGATGCAAGAGCTCACTAAGCGCTCAGTGAGCTTTTTTATTTGATTGGTCTATATTTTGGGATCTAATGAAATATGCCAATCAGATGAAAGAGCTCAGTGAGCTGTTGACGTGAATGCACCCATTAAGTGTATCCAGAAGCACGATCGCTCACTGAGCACTCAGTGAGCTTTTGTTCTTGTTTGGTCTATATTTTTAAGTTCTAACAGAATATGCCAATCAGCTTTTGCACCTGATTAGCATATTCCTAAAATATAAACCAATCAGATAAAACAGCTTACTGAACGCTCAATGAGCGCTTGTCGTTTTTAATGCACCCAGTATGAAAAGGCGCCTTTAATTTTTCCGTTAGTGGCGTTGATTAGCAGTTATTTGAACTCGGTTAAGTTCCATTCTGATACATCTAATCGAAAATTTGTTTGAAAGAAGGATCAAAGAAAATATTTGATTGCGATGTATAAATGACAAATGACAAAATATTATTTTTAAATATTTAATGAAAATATTATAGTGTAAAGAATCTTACTAATACAGTGTTTGACATTTTTGGTGATAGTTTCGACGTTACGTGAAAATGGTGAAAAAATTTGTGATTCCTTTAATAAAGGACGAACTTTTAACATCACATGCTGGGCAGTATTTTGTCGAAGAGATTATTCCCTTACGGGCGCTATCTCAAGCTCTTGAATGTAATAAATTCAAAATTGTATCAAATTGTTTATAATTAATAAGTTATTGTGAATATATTGTATGTTATTAGTGTGTATAAATCACTAAAATAATAATTACATTAATATAGTTTAAAACTTATTTTAATTTATGTTGCAGCTACACGATTAGCGTTGCAATCAAATGGAGCGCATTTTATTTTGAATCATTTTGACTCATTTTTTTCTGTTATTGTTCATGGCAGTAAAGTGGAACTTCAAGTCTGTCTACGTTTTTTCAATAGAATTCACAAGGGTAATATTCTTTGTGAGGTGTTCTGTTGTTATATTAAAAATAGTGACATTACGTTTTTACAATAGATATAAATATATAATTATTTAAAATAAATTAATAATTTTACTTAAATTTGTAAGCATATGTGATTTTCAGCTGTGGAAGTACTTTTGGATGAACAGGAAAAAATATTTGATCATGGCAGAGATATTACAGAGGAAGAGAATAGGGAAATATATCTATGCATTAACAATATGTTGGCATATTTATTTTCATGGTTTATCTGTCATATAGAAGAACAAGTAAAAAATATAAATGAGAATATTGGAAAGGTATGAAACTTGTCTATAATATCATATGTTACAAAGTTATATGGATGAAGGTATGAATGTTTCTTTGTAGCGTAAGAAAGCCACAAAGTCAGATATTGAAGAAGAATGGGAGCAATCCAGGCAGAAAGCATTGGAACTTTTGTATAGATGGCTACAGATCCCATTGCATAAAATATGGAGACCACCTATTGTTGATAATTCATTTGTCATGTAAATTATGGAGCACTAAGTTATTAAGTTTATTTTAAGTTAATTCTAAAATAATGTCTTATAACTGTAATGCTTGCAGGACTTTAGCACAGATATGTTATAAGATATTAGAACAGAGTAAGGATTCTAAGCAAAAACACACAAGGGAAACTATATTTGAGGTATTGCTATTTACATTGTCATGTCCCTTATATAAATTTAATACTAATACTGATCAATTAATTACTTATTTTGATTAAACGTATTGTCAATAGTATTTTTAATATTGGAAATAAGTGATTAATTCATCTTAGTATTAATTCTATAAGGGATACATATGAATCTTATATTCAATTACTATAATTTTTGTTACAAACAGATTCTAGGAACTTTAGTTAAAAAATACAACCATGGAATAACTTGCGTTGTGAGGATTGTTCAGGTACTTGTCTGAATAAATATTTGTAATTGTTTTTTGTAAAATATACAAAACACATTGTGTATGCAATATTACAGTTGATAAAATTATATGATGCACTGGCAATACCAATAGCAGCTGGCGTAGTACATATGATTACTGAATGTGGCTGCAATGGTTTGATAAAAGAAGTGATAAATGAGATAAGCCAAAGCGAAGTTAACGAGACGGATAGTCGCAATATATCTATATTTCTGGAAAATATTGCAATTTCACAGCCCAATCTCATAATTCCTATCCTCGACAATTTCACAGATTATCTGTCAAGTGAAGTATGTTTTCATTATAATTCTCATACTATAGACTGAATAAAAGATTTACACTGATCGTAAGCTGTTAATTTGTACCATAAGCTATAAGAAATTTATCAATCACAATTAAATGTGAGGAAAATAAAGTTATTTTTTTTGTAGTTTACTGTGAATGGCCAATTTCTTATAATTTACAGTATAAGTTAATAGTATAGTTTATAGTATAAATGATTCTTTAGAGTCTTGGCACAAAAATAGCCATAACTGAGTTGTGAAAAGTGATCGAAGTCGTAAATCAATACACAATGTTTTGATCAGTCTACAACTGCAACTTATGTTCTATGACTGTTTTATGTTCCATGATTGGATTATGGCCACCTTTATGCTTGGGCCTTAATTATTTATATAGGAAAGTATTAAAATATTCTTATTAGAATTTTATTAAATTCTTTTAATAGTTTTATATAATGAGAAACTGCGTGATTGGAATCTTGGGTGCTATGGTGCAAAAAGCATTGACTGGTGAAGACCTAACGGATAAACAGAAAGACCTACGTGACGAATGTCTGGATAATTTGGAAGAGCATATGTTGGATTGTAATTCTTACGTGAGATCGAAAGTGCTTCAGACTTGGCAACACTTGTGCTGTGAAGGCGCTGTGCCATTAGCAAGACACGGGAAGCTTTTAGCCTATACCGCATTACGATTAGAAGATAAGAGCGCAAATGTTCGCAAACAGGCTCTTCAATTGCTGCGTACTCTGTTGCAAAGCAATCCTTTCGCAGGCAAGGTATGTAAACACAAAAATTAAACTTTTTTCATGATTAAATTGATCTATATATCTGTGCAGTTAAATTGCGTTGAACTTTCTAATTCACTCGATAAAGAGAAGGCAAAATTACAAGAATTACAAATCAATATCGTAAGTGCTAGTGGACGTGGTAATGAGCAAAGGTTCCAGCTTTGGACTATTTTACAATCGGATATAAAGGCAGCAATTACGGAAATTCTGAAAAATAATGAGGAATATACAGATAGTTTGTATTATATTTATATTATATTTCTTTGTCAATAAGTTATTCACTGGCTTCTTTATTATTTCGCTTGTAAAATATATTACAAGATCTGAATTGTATGAATTTGTAGATATAGAACAAGAGAACATCGACCCAAATCATGCATTTGAGCATGTGAGACAATTATTATTAAGCCAAAAAGTCACTGAAGCAGTGACATACCTGTGGAAGACATGTATGACACTAGAGCAAATTTCTGGAATGAAAAATTTTTCCACTGCTGCAAAAAAGGAATTTTTACTTTCCTTTTTATTGAAGATTTTCATAGAGTCAGAAAATGAATCGCCAAATAATGAAAATGCAAACGACGCGCAAAGTTCAACTTCAGAAGAAGACAACAATAGGAAAGAAGAATTAAGATTACGAAAGCGTGTTATTGATTATTTAAAAGTATGAGACATAAAATTGAACGTTGCGATCCTTTTGAATCATATATGTTTGTATGTTTATATATATATTTTTTGGCTGCAGAATTGCCTGAAGTTTGCTACCGAGTTGGAGAAGGCGATACCAGTGGCAGAAAAATTGTTGTTTTCTACATGTACTGGAGACGCCGTTGAATCATGCACATTTTTAGGAACTGCTTTCCAATTCGGAGTAACCGGAGCGGCCGACTCTATGCGTAAAGCTTTGTTTCAAGTATTCCATCGCGATCAATCTGTGCGTGATAACGTAGCTGTAGTGTACAAAGAGATCTATCTTGATATGAATAACGACAAACGATCAATCCGTCAAATAGCCGTTGCTCGTGCGAATCGTTTAATCGAATTGATGAAGGAATTAAAGCCTGGACAGAGCTTAGCTTTGACATTGCTAATTAAGACATGGTATGAAAACGAAGAATTAAACAGTGAATTGCTGCAAGTAAGTATATTTAATAATTGAAATATGGTTTCCGAGATGGATTATATATTTCATTCTCTTTCCAGATTCCTTTTTCCCCATAATCTTTAAACTTCTCTCAATCTCCCAATCAATCTTGTTAAAATCGAGACATATACAAAGTAGTCCATTTTAATCAATACAGTCAATTTTCCTCGAAATTATTAATGATTTGAAAAAAAATGTTTTAGATAAAAAAGTGATATAGTTTTGAGGGGGAACATATTTTGATCATTTTTTTTTTCTAGGTGAAAGATAAAGACTATTTCAACTTTTTGGAATTATATAATTTTTTAAATATATCATATTCCTCTATTTATTCTGGGTATAAAAGTATTAAGATAAAGATATCAAAAGCCAATAGTTTACGAGATATTTTATACTTTATTCTAGCATATATTAATATGAAGTATTAAATATCTCGTAAAACTATTAATTTTTTTATAATCGTTTTATGGACGAAATAATAAGATGAATCAATTGTAAAGAAAATACAGTTGCTTAGCTTATTTTAAAAATTTCCATTTTGTCTTTATATTTTTAAGCAATATTTTTAAAGCAATTATGTATTTTCTTTAATTCTTTTCATTATTCTGTATAAAAGTATTAATAAATAAATATGATTATATATAAAAATTAATAGTTTACGAGATATTTAATATTTTATATCGATATTTAATATTTAATATCAATATCAGAACAAGATATAAAATATTTCATAAACTATTCGTTTTCTAATATCTCTACCTTAATACTTTTATATGTGAAATAAATATAAAAATCTCATGTTATGTAAAAGAAAGCATATAATATTATTTAAAAAAATGGAAGTAATCTTCATTTTTTTGACATCCTTACTTAGAAAAAAATATCGTGACCAAAATATATCCCCCTCAAAAACTGTTCTATTTTCAACTGAAAAATTTTTTGTATTATTAATAATTTCGGAGAAAATTGACTGTATTGTGATCAAAATGGATTATCCTATATATGAAATAAAACCTGAGATCAAATCTCTATCGATTACGCATCGATCACTCTCTTACACAACATATTCAAATATATTTAATTAATACTAAATTGAATTTTGTTCAATGATAAGTTATAAATATTTTAAGCATTTTAAAAATAAAATAGCCATGTACTCTAATGAACACTGTATTTGTAGGTATTATGGGAAAAATTCTCTATGAAATATCCGGACACTTCTCCAATAGATAGCAGAACTGCGTTAATGATAATAACGATGATAGCTCAGGCAAAATCTAATATAGCATCTGATAATTTGGATGTGTTAATGAAGATAGGATTTGGTCCACGCGCGAAAGGCGACCTTCTTTTAGTACGAGATGCTTGCAGAATGTTGTTAAAAATCAAACAAAATAGCAAGGATGTCGAAAAGCCACCTTTGAGGTAAGCCTCTGAAGACAAAAATAATTCGAAGCTTCTGGGAAATTATTAATGAAAAATATTTTATCATATAGATATCCTAATGATCATGATATGTTCAAAGAGATCATGATATTATTAACAGAGTTTTTTACTAGTACAGAAGAAAATGCTTATATTTCTTTTGCGACAGATGCAATTAATGCTATATATCATGTAAGTAAGATTGTCATATGTTAATTAAATGCACATGCTCTTAACGCCGAAACACTATCGTGTATACTGATACATTTGGAATATCACGCTGAGAAAGTTTTACTTTGCAGTTGGCGAATCAGCCGGATAAGTTGATGAAGGAATTATTATTGAGCATTACCGAAAAGGGTCAGTTTATAAACAAAGAAATAAATGAAATATCAGATGTATCGAGCTTTGTACTCTCCAAATTACTTTACATAATCGGACACGTTGCCATCAAACAGTTAGTTCATCTAGATGTGTCCATTTATAAGGAACTGAAGCGTAGAAACACGCTACGAGAGAAGCAGGGTAAGAAAAAGAAACGAGTAACGAAAAGCATATGTTCGACATCTAATAAATCTAAATCGGTGAACGTGTCAACAATTTCATCGAACTTGTCAACAATCTCATCGAACTCGTCAACTATTCAACGAGCCTCTCGAAATAAAGAAACCTCGATATTCAATGAGGATAACGGAGAAGAAGCATTAGAAGGTGCAATGGACGACGCCGAGGCGGAATTCGTAAACGGTGCACTCGAACATGAAATTATTACTGGAGATGGCTTGCTCACGAAATATGTGTACGTATTGAGAATTGCAAGAATGACATTGGGGGGTTATTAGATATCAATTAATATATAGGATGATCCATTGAAAATAAAACAGAATAACTCCTACAAAAATGATTTTTCGAAAAGATGCAAAAACAGGTTGATTTGTGTTGAGAAGGGAACATCTTTTGACGTATAATTCTTACCCTCAACTTCAACCCCTTAAGCGGGGGATGACAATGCCTAAAAAATTTCAAAGGAAGGGGGAGGATCAAATGATACATCATTAGAAAGATCTTTTAATTTCCTACATTCCTACGTTTGAGTTTTTTAATTTAATTAATTCGTTTAGATAATACAGGTATTAAATCTAAAACAAATCTTTATATCTTCAAACTTTTTTCTTTATTATCCATGGAATCAGTTCATTAATAAGTTGCAAGTGATTTCTAAATACGTATCGTATTTATAATGCCATCGTGTAATTTAGTGTAGTAATTATTCGAAATGTTGACCATCGATTTCTATACAATAATAGAGATTCTGCTTGAAATGTTATCGTACATTCTGAAGCATGTGTGACGATTTGACGGTATTCGTCGACGATACGTTGATAAATCTAAAGAAACTGATTGTGTTACATAAATTTTATTTTTTTAAGTGACCTCACAAAAAGGATTCAATGGCGACAAATCAAGGAAGTCATTCAATAGCGCCTCTTCTTTCAATCCAACGACCCGGAAAAGAATATTCACGAACAAATCGTGTATAATGCTTCGTCCTATTGAAATATCAATTGATATAATGCTTCGAGATAATGCTCATCATTCTCAATAATATTACTCAACGTTGGATCAATGATATTTTTTAGCAATTTCAAATATATATCCTCATTCAAATTACGAGATAGAAAAAAAGATCCAATGAGACCAATTATCAAAAATGTCAGCCCAAACATTTAATTTTTATGGGTGTTGAATATGGATTTTGTAAAATGTCCTCGGATTAGAATTTGCCCAATAATGACAATTATGACGATTCACTGTACCATTTAAAAAAAAAGAACATTCGTAAAAACAAAAAGGAAATTTAGATTATTCGTTACGTTCAGAATCGCCACTTGTGCTTGATTTCGTACAGGTCTTTCAGCATTTCCTTTTTTTTATTGACCACGGATCCAATCTCTTTAAATTTTGCCACTAACTCCAAAACATATTTGCGATTGACATGCTTACTTGCATATCCTTGACTGAATAGCTCGGCTGTTCTGTTAGCATTCATTATTTCCAAAGAAAAGTGTAATCATTTAAACCCTTTCTGCATTCGAGTAAATAATGAAATTCACTTGTTGCACTCATTAGGTAGATATTGTTTGGTCTTACTTGAAGATTATACCCAAGAAAACCTTATAAGTTGCTAATATTTGTAAGTTTTTAATATTAAAAATACAAAAGAAAAAATCAA
>NW_017305843.1:1525477-1529919 GCF_001594115.1 Trachymyrmex septentrionalis | reverse complement strand
AGAAAACCTTATAAGTTGCTAATATTTGTAAGTTTTTAATATTAAAAACACAAAATAAAAAATCAAAACATTGGAACACAGTAGAAGTAACGATCGGAATTCACAACACTTTGAATGTCTTTAGACATACCTTGCTATTAAAAGTCAGAATCTCTATTATTGTATGAAAATCGATGGTTAATATTTCGCACAATTATTATGCTAAATTACACGATTATATTTAAACATTTCTTGCAACTTATTAATGGGCTGATTCGATAGATAATAAAGAAAAAAGTTTGAAAATATGAAGATTGTAGATTTTAGATTTAACATTATATCTTCTAAACGAATTGATCGAATTTAAAAAAACAAACGTAAGAATGTAGGGAATTGAAAGACCTTTTTAATGATGTATCGTTTGATCTCTCTTTTTATTTGAAATTTTTTAAGAATTGGTATCTACGCTTAGAGAGTTGAAGTTGAAGGTAAAAATTATACATCAAAATTATACATCCCTCTCCCAACACAAATCGACCTGTTTTTGAGTTTTTTCGAAGAGTCATTTTTGTAGGAATTATTAAATTTCGTTTTTGATGGGTCATCCTATATGTATAATTGCTTACAGTCCACTGGTATTGGATGTGTGTCAATATCCAGATAAGTATAACAATGAAAACGTGCAAGCAGCAGGTTCTCTCGCACTCAGCAAAATGATGACTGTCAGCTCCGAATTTTGCGAACAATATTTGAGACTCTTGATCACTATATTGGAGCGATCGCCATATCCCGGAATCCGATCAAATATGCTGATTGGATTAAGTGATCTTGCTACTAGATTTCCCAATCAAGTGGAACCATGGTCGAAACACATTTATGGCAGGTAAGTTGACCTTTGTACATCAATTTGCAGCATTTAAAATAAAAATCTTAATCAGATTAATAATTAAGTTTTGTGACATTAAAAAAACTTTTAAAAGTTATTAATTTTTTTAAATCTTTGTTTATATAACAGTTTGTCTTATTTCATATAAAAACACCAAAAAGATAGGAAGAAGTAAGATAATATTATTATGTTAATATTTATCTTATCTATAGACTTCGAGATGATGATATAAACGTGCGTAAAACATGCGTTCATATGTTGTCAAATTTGATAATGAGAGAAATGATACGCGTAAAGGGACAAGTTTCAGAATTAGCCCTATGTGTCATTGATGAAGATGAACAGATACGCCGGGATACTAAAGAATTCTTCAGTCAACTTGCTCAAAAAGGCAATGCTCTATACAATATAGTGCCTGATATATTATCACGCTTAGCAGATCCTCAGCTGAATCTTAAGGAGAAAAATTTCCAGGAAACCATTAAGTAAGTATTATACATAAAGTATGTATAGCAGCAAGAAATCTGAACGCTTTATAAATATTGTTATAATTTGCAGATACATTCTCGGCCTAATGCAGAAAGAGAAGCAAATCGATACTATAATTGATAAGATTTGTACTAGATTTAAGTTAGCCGCCACAGAGAGACAGTGGCGTGATCTTTCCTATTGCCTTTCGCTTTTACAATTCAGCGAAAAAAGTAAGTGAGATAAATATAATATGTTTAATAATATAATTTATCAAAAGAGAATATATAATCCTGTTTTATCTTTCTTAAAGGCATACGACGTCTCACCGAAAGTTTACCATTATTGAAAGAGAAAATTCATTATAAACCAGTATTAGCGGCCTTACGAAGTATAATTGAGCAAACGAAGAAAAAGGCGGATGCAAAAGCAGTTTGTCTAGAATTAGAAGAGAAAATACAGGAACTTGTGGACGCTAAAGATAACGAAATGACAGATAACGAGGTAACAGACAGTCATTTAATGCCACCACCATCTACTGTGCCGAAGAACAAAAAAAGTATTCGTCGAAGTAGACGTAAGAGTATGAGCGATGAAGATGAAGATAGCTCCGATGACTCTGAGGAAGATGTACCCGTTATAAAATGTAAGTTTAAAATTGATTTTGTTAATGTTTTTTATACATTGTTTGTATGTTATTAAAAAAATATACATACAACACAATATTATATTAAATAGATATGTGCAATAGAGATAATTTAGATCATAAAATTAAATATTTCAATAAACGTTTGTGTAATAATTGTATATATGTGTATTTTTAAAATGTGCACATTGATATCTCAAAAAAAAATTTTATACTTATTTCACAGCAAAAAATAATACGAAAAAGCCATCCAATAAAAAAAATATTTCTTACGCAAAGTCGATTAAGGATAGTAATGAAGATAATTCTGATGATAATAAAGACTCAAATACCTCGATATCAATGAGACATGGTATTGGTTTTTTCAATTTAATTTTTTGTGTTGTAATTTAGTAATATTAAATAGAACTTTTGGTATTTATAGTTGGCTTTTGGTGTGAACAATATTTATTTGGATATATATAATACATATGTAAATAAGAGATTCTTATTTATCAGAAATTGTTTTGAAATTTTTAGTTAGAATTTCACTCACTTATACACATAACACGCGCGCACACACACACACACACACACACAAAATTATTTTTACTTAATATCTATATTATCTTATATATATGTAATTTTATTTATTATATACGTATTACGTTATTCTAGAATTTTTTCAAATAATAAATTCTAAATAGTAAACGAATAATTTAATATGTAATAAAATATATATGATAGATATTGAGTAAAAATAATTTTTTATTTATATATAAATTAATAACAAACAATATATCAAACTTTTTGAAATTATTATTATAATATTATTAAATAAAGTTATAGCTCTCAGTTTTAGTATTTGCAATTATATATAATTTTGTCATGAACACTTTACGAGAACTGATGATCTAATTGACAATGGGGATAATGTATTTATTATTTGTATGCGTGTGTATCTATGTGTATAATAATAGATGTGATAGAGAATAATAGTAACACATAAATTTATTTTACTTTTTTGTAGGTAAAAGAAAAGAATGCGCAAAGGAAGACACAAACACGTTTAGTAATATTAACTCATCGCCGTCTCCAAAACGAACTAAATCGTTGCGGGAAACTCCAACACGGAATTCAGTTCGATTACGCAAATGATTTATTTGTAAAATTAAAATATAAAGTTTTTTTAATGGACAAATGTAATATTATATGAGTTCTATGTAATAATAGTAGTACAATTAGTAATTATGTCACAAAGTAAGTATTAAATTTATTGTATTAAATATAAATAATATTTAAGATGTCAGAGTAGTTGATGCCTTTTTTATGATATTTAGGCGAAAATCTAGATTTAATTAAAAATAAAAAAGTAATGTAAATTTATGTAGGAAGGTATAATTTTTATATGAGATAATTCCTATATTATTAAATATATGTAAGACAATGTAATAGAATAAATTTAAATAGAAGCATTAAAAGATAAAGAACTTGGACACTAATTTTATGTAGAATAGTTATATTAATCTTATTTATTAGCTATATTTATTAAAGATGATTAAGCTCCAATTAATTTATTAATTGTCGACAATTAACTCAAGTCACAACCAGTTACAACAATTAACTCACAAAAATTGCTTACAGCAATTTGTATCTATACAATTTATTGTTTCTAATCTCATTTTTATTTCCATGTGTCAAATAAATAGTTCTATTCACATTCACAACAAAGTAGTATAAATATTGATTAAGTTAATCGTTGATTAAATTGATCAACGTTTAGTCGCCTTCAGTGACTTTTAGATGACGACATTATCATCATTAGATAATATAGATATTATATCATTGATAATAGGCAGAGTTAGCATGTATTTAAGTACTTTTATTTGCAAAATAGTATATTTATAAGAGACAATTATATTTTGTATTTTAGTGGAGAACATGAAAATATTTTGTATTTCAATATAATAATAACAAAAGATTAAAAGTATTTTGTGTTTAAATACTAAAATTAACAGTTAATTATAATATTAACAATACATGCTTAACACTAATAGATATTATTATATCATTGTTGGATATGTGTATTAATTGATATAAGTGTCGGTAATGTCGGTTAGTTAATTCGTCAATATAGTTGCTGTTAGTGGTCACGAAAGCTGTTGGACATGTATCACTAATGTGTGTTTGTAATCATATTTAAGATATTCTTTAGGAAAATGACGTCGATAATGAGAAACTATTGGAGATTATCGCGAAGTTTACCATTTACTACGCCAAAATATAATGGTATATTAATTATAGGAACGACGTTTTTATTAAATTATGTAATAATATACGCCCGTGTTTGACAGGTTATGCTATCGCTTCTCCGTCATTTGTAAGATATAATACCACAACTACCAGCGAGAAGACCGATAAAACTGAGACTCGTCGTATGTACAATTTATTTATTTAGTTTAATATTTATGTTTAATATGTATG